>NW_021604606.1:1142230-1231740 GCF_004785775.1 Grammomys surdaster | reverse complement strand
TCTCTTCTCTTCTCTTCTCTTCTCTTCTCTTCTCTTCTCTTCTCTTCCTTCCTTTTTAGATGGATTATTATTATGTTACCCATGCTAGTGTCAAATTCCAGAGCTCCTGCAATCATCTTAACTAGGATTTTGATAGTGATATTACATGCATATCTAATCTACCTTTTAAATATTCCTCTTTTATAGATTTCTCCTCATTCTATTTTATATTTTTTCTTGATTTATTTAATACTTTAAAAGATTGTGTGTGTGTGTGTGTGTGTGTGTGTGTGAGTGTGTGTGTGTGTGTGTGAGTGTGTGTGTGTGTGTCTGTAGTTACCTGTAGAGATTAGAATAGGGTGGCAGGGGTCCCTTGGAATGACAGGTAGTTGTAAGTCACTTCAACTGTATTGTGAGAACCAAACCCAGGTTCAGTACAAGAGCAGCAATCACTTTTAAGAGCAGAACAACCTCACCAGACCCTGGATTTTTAATTTTTTACTAAATTTCTTCTTTTTTCAATGTTAGGTGGTGGTGCTGGGGCTCAACTCAAAATCTCCCATAATTTATAAGTGATTTGTGAAGGCTAAAGTCATGTTTTAAGGTTAATTGCTGTGTTTAAGAGATCTTTAAAACAAAAATCCTTCTAACCTGTAATCTCCACTTGCTCAGAGACAGATAACTTCCTGGAATGCTGGAAGCTGTTGTTCATGTAAATGTTTTTGCTTCTTTAAACAAGCTTGGTTGCCCCAACTGCACAGGCTGTGCTTGATCACATGTAGGCGGGAGGTATGTAGGCAGGAAGTATGTCAGAATGTATGTTTGCCTCCCAATTGGAAGGAGGTGAGAAGTATGCATTCTTGTGGGTTTTGCCTTTATAAGCCTCTGACTAATGTAATTTGATGCCATACTCTGGGAATCCCGGGTATCGACTTGGCCAGTATTTAATAAAGCTTGCTTCAAATTTGGCTCAAAAAATGTGGTAGAGATCTTATTCTCGCCTAGTGGGATTAACAGAGCTACATCCCCAGCCCTGACTCCTTCCCCTTCACCACTTTATCTTCTATATAATCCACCCGAACAGCATATGGACTCAGTGGGTGAACAGATAGTGCCTCAAATGAAGTGGCTATGGACCCCTGCCAGGTTGGCAAGGCATGATGAGAAGTGTCGTCCAAGACTAGATTTGGCCTATCTCCAGCAGCGTTATTTCTTCACTTCTAAAGAACTCTTTCATCAACAAGAAAGCAAAAGTAGACAGACAGCAAGACTTTTGTTGAGGCTTTAAGATTCCATCTTAGTCATTTCTAAACTGCACTTTGGGAATTTGTTTGTTGCTTTTCATGTGTATGAAATTGTTGGATTCTGTGATAATGCAGTCAGGTTATATCAACATTCAGTTGACTTCATGTACTCGAGTACCATAAGGGTATTATTAATTTTAATTTAGAAAAGCAACAATCAACCTCTTTCCCTGCTTTTTTTGTCAAAACTATTACTCAGTTATCACTACAGATTGTTATGAAAATTTTGAAGGGAAGGGATCATAGGAAGTTCTTTGTCTTTTTTACATATTTTTTTGTCTCAAATAGATAAAAGTTCAACTACTCAGCTTAGATGATGTAAGTTGACACAGAATTTATATTTAAAAAACAAGTCCCATATTAAAAAGCTTTCCTAATGTAACTCCTGATTTGCAACAGGAACTGAAAGTCAAGTGTCTCTCACCTTGCCACACTATTACATCGAATCATTTACATTTCAGCTTTAGCTATTTATTCTGCAGCTTTATTTATTCCACATTTGGCACAGATACCATTCTCACAGAAATTTTCTGAGGCCAATGGAGCATTCCTTCCTGGGGGCATTTCAGGCCATAAGGAGCATAATGTTCACATTGTAATTACATAATTATGCCTCCTGGTATTAGATCACAGGAGTGTTCCCAAGGACCAGAAGTGGTAATTTGAAATAATTGTCAATGAGACAAAATAGGATTGGTATCATTTTTTTTAAAGTAGCATATAGAATAAATTTATACTAAAATGATGGAAGCAGGTTGAAATAATGAAGCTAAATAAATGAAAAAAAGAACTGCAGAAATTAAACAGTTTTTCATCTTATATTTTGACCAATAACACACTTGAAGATTTTTAATGAAAACTGGTAAGTTTTTCTTAACCAAGAAATCAATACTCTTCATCCCACCTCCTGCTTTAAGCCTTTCCAAAGCTACTGACCTTGACTCCCTTTACACTCAATTTGTCTGCATATCACACACAAAATCTGTGTGTGCCAGGAGTGGGTTTTCAGTTACAAGCTTTACTCTCTGGCCATCATTTTACTTTGTGTTGTGCAGCTGCCAAACCAGTATGAAGCCTTTCTTTTACAAATCAGTAAACTGGAAGGTCTCCTGTATTGTACTTCCCAATCCTATACCATTCTCTCCATCACTCTTTTTGGGTACACTAGTAGATTAAGCACATGTTAAATAAATGAGTACTCATTGAAGACAGATCCATATGCTTGTTATTTGTGGTGTAGGTTGGCAGCAGTGCCAGAACTGGTGGTGGTGGTGGTGGTTGTTATGGTAGTAACGTGCAGTCAATTTCACAGAATAGGAGTTAAAACTTAGACCTGGACTTGCAGTTGGTCTACGTAGCCTAGCTCAAATAGTCTTTTTATATAATTTTGATGTAGTCCCCCTCCCTTCTCCCCTATTTCCCCCCTTCTTCACACCACCTCACTCCAACCCCAAGGCTGCTTGTAAGCTGCCTGAATAATCATAAGACTTCCCTGAACTGTTTTAGATATTTTCACTTCAGATCTAAACTAAAGCTATTTTTCTAAATGTGGCTTTACATGGTGCAGAAAACTACAGGGAAAAAAATTTCCACAATACAATGTGATCTTTTACAGGAGAAACAAAAGATTGAATTTCTAGGTCATCACAGAAGTAGGTACACTTCCCACAGCAATAACCTGAAGTACTTTATGAGATTCTTCCTTTCACTAAAGCACGAAATCCTAAAATCCATCAGGATACGTGCACTGTACCTTGACTCTCTTTTTAATCCTCAAGTGAAACCAAGGCAGTAAAGTGTAATAAAAATGCATATAGCCCCAGGCTTTGTGCCTTAGCAAAAAGAAAAAATAAGCTTCTTGACTTAATATGTCTACTGTGAATAATCAGTTACTGCATTTTGGGATTTTTGCCTTATAACCTTAATGTATAGAAGTGAAGTTCATGTTTAGGGTGTGACAAGAATAATGATTCTTTTAAAGGAGAGACACCCTCCTCCATCTTCAAACATAGAGAGTTGTACTAAGTTAAACAAACAACACACAGGGGGCAGGGATACATATACCTCCTCTCTCATTGTACCTGAAGTTGTCATGGAAGTACAGAGGAGGGAAGAGAAGGCCAAGTAGCCCCAGTTTGGGGGATGATGTGCAAGATAGAGTTGATATTTGGGTTAGGGGCTTTCTTAGTTCTAGTTCCAGATGTTAAGCATGTCCTTCATTCTCAACAATTTAGCTTTTAGGTGATTAATAAATATCCTTGGGAAAATCAATGATAGCTCATCACAGACTTCTAGTACCACAGCTGTGAATATTTACATTTTAAGAACAACTTTAATTAAATAATTAAGCAATTAATTACTAAAATACTTATTGGATGTTTATAAGGCACTTTGGTTGAAGGAAGAAAAAGAACTAGGAATACAGGATTCTGTTGATAGTGAATTTGTGGATTAGATATTTATAAATAAGCATGATAAAAAACAGAAAATACTTTAATTTCATTACAACTACTCAGTAAGTTTTGTAAAATTTTATTACTTATTTTCTATTTATATAATGTGGGGGGAGGGCATGCTACAACATGTGAATAAACATCACAGAACATCATGTGGAAGCTGGTTCTCTCTTTTCCCTATGTGGGTCCTGGGAATGGAAGTAAGGTTCTCAGGCTTGGCAGAAAGCACTTTTACCACTAAGCCATCTCGCTATAACTGGCCCCCTAGGAAGTTATTTAATATTGCAGATTCTTAGATAATCTCTAGGGTTTCTGAATTCACTGTTGGGCTTGGATGTTTGGAATCTGAACTTCCTCTAATTGTGCATGATGAATCTCATGTATATCCTGGAGCAGGAGCTACCAACACATTGGAATGGGCACCAATTTTGAGTCAGAAAGTCATTAATTGGAGTTTTTTTTTACTTGCCATTTGAACTTCAGTATCATATTTAGCAGTTTATGTTCCTCAGTTTCCTAATAGAAAAACTGAGTAAAAATAATAAGTGTCAATTGTAATAATAGCCAGTGTACACAGAGCATTTATTGCATTCTAAATGTTGTTTTGAGGACTTTCTACCTATATTCCATTTAAACACTTCCTTCAAATATATGAAGGCAAATTCAACAAATGCAGAATGCCATCTGTTTTACCCAGGGTCCCTGTACCCCAAGGATCAAGCAAGAATAGTGCCTGCCTCATAGTAGCCATATGCAAGTATTTCAAAGAATGACTAACCTTATGAATATAGTACTACAGTTATGAGGATTTTCAGAAGAATAAATGAATGTCCAGAGAATATGATATCATACAGTTGACAGTTGGAGAAACTACTTCCTGGCAACCATCAGGTATTCTGTTTGTTTCCTAGTAACTGAAAAGTACTAAAAGAAGCATCAATAGTGCTAGGGGCTACCAACGACCTGGAACAAATTAATGAAGATGTTGATTTGAACCTGTGCCTTTAAAATCAGTTATGTTTTTGATGAACACAGAAGAGACATTCTGGATGGCAAAAGAACAATGTGAGAAAAAATTGGCATCAATACAGGACTATGCAGCATGCAAAGAAAAGGAAAGCTTGCTAATATAAGGCTGGAAATGCAGCCTGGAGTCAAACCCGAGCAATACTTTACTGCCAGATTTAAGAATGTAGACTTCACATTTAGATGTTCATGGGAAGGAATTCTAATACAATTTTTAAGTAATTAATGGCTTTAAATTTTAAATTTTATTTCTTTTTAAAGTATTAACATGATAACATTCAAGAAGAGTGGAAAAATGTTTAAAAGGTAATTCTCTCTTTCTCTTTAAAACAATGTCTCTAGTTATATGGCTCCCCACTCTGGTAAGGACTGCTACTGTTATTTCAATATTCTATATTAAAATATGAAAATAATATAGACAAAATGGTGTTTGGGAGTCAATCAAAATATGGAGGAAATGAGGCAAGGTTATGTTGCCAGAAAGAAACCTGGTGAAATGGTAGGACATAAGAGGTTCAATGTCAGGGTATTCCAAAGAAGGAAGCGTGCAGGGAACCTTACAGTTTTACCCTAGGTGAGGAGCTATGTAATGATATATAGAGATAGGTAGCAGGAGGAACTGGTATTGACTTATTGACAAAAGCACTGGACACTTGTCTATTGTAGAGGATGCCCCAGGTTTGTGTTCATCATAACTCAAAGCAGTAAAGCAAGAATACTTTAATGAAGACTAGATAAAAGGATGCACTAATTATGGGCCAGAGGAAAGAATCATTGGAATCTCCTCATAACTTTCATACTGATTCTTTGCAAAATTTCTACTGTAATTTGGATAGAAATAGTGTATTTGGGTAAAATAATCAGCTAAGACAAGAAAAATTCTACTACATTTTATTTATTTGTATCAAACAGTGGGTGTTATGTGTGTTGGGTATTTTATACTGATAGTCCCAGCATTCTGAAGACTGAGACAGGAGGATTGGTATGAGGTTTAGACAAGCCAGAGCTACATAATGGTTTGAAGGCCAGTCTGGGCTATAGAATGAGAGTAATTCTCAAAACCAAAATCAAATGACACAAACTAATTTTTAAAGAGTGTCTACTGGAACAGAAGTGGAATGGTTCATTTAGCAAGTACATCTCCAGAGAAAGTTCCATATCTAATTTGCTTCTTCTAAGCTAAAGAGGTGGAGATAACCAGGGTGTTTCTCCCTTTTTAGCAGTAATTGAACATGCTTCAGGAGTATGAGAGGTGTACTTTACAGTCAATTCTTCCCCCCAGCACATCAAGTGTTGGTATGTACACACAAAACTGTGTGCTTATTTTAAGTATGATGGAAAAGATAGAACATAAAGAATCCTGTTCTCAACAACCTTGTGTCTTTTGAGGAGACAGTGCACCTGGGATTAAAGAAACATTCTTTAAATATTTGTGTGTTTTAAACCAATAAAAGCGGTTTGATTTTCTAGCAGTGGGGAAGTATTGAGGTCTGCTGTAAGATGAGGAACCAGATTTATCATCTCAACAGTTCAGTGAAGCATATGAATGGAGGAGGTTTTATTTTTTACATGATGAATCTTTGTGTACAATGTTGTGCTCATATGTACATGTGTGTTTGCTCATGTGGGGGCACACGTGGGTGTACAGGTATATGTGAATGCATGTGGAGGCCCTAGGCCAGTATCAAGAGTCTTCCTTGATTACTCTCCACCTTATTCCTTGAGAAAAGGTCTCTGAAAGACAGAGTTCACTCATATGGCTTACTGTCAAAGGCCAACTTGTTCTCGAGACTCCCTGTCTCTGCCTTCCCTGTATTGTAATTTCAGGCAAGTCACACATCCACCTGGAATTTATGTGGTTTCTGGGGACCTGAATTCAGATCTTTACTTTTATAGCACATGTATTTTATCTGCTAAGCCAACTCCACAGTGTTAGAGAGAAATTTTTGTTAAATAGGCAGCTTGTATGCTACTAGAGACATAAAGTTTTTTTAAAAAAAATGATTTCTATTAAAACTCTGCGTGTGTGCACGTGTGTGTGTGTGTGTTAGTGCTCAAGTGTGTAGGTTCCCATGGAGGCTATAGGAGCCTCTGGAGCTGGAGGTACAAGCAATTGTGATGTTCTCAACAAAGGCGCTTGCAACTAAATTAGGATCTTCTAGAAAAGTAGCAAGGGCTGTAAATCACTGAGCCATCTTTCCAGCCCCATGTAATCTTAGTGGATTCCAGACCCCTAAATTTTCAAACACTGTCACATACTGTATATTTCCTCATTACTTTAATAAGCAAGAGATTCATCATTTTCCTTGTTAATATCTTAAACTTGTTTGCAAGTAGTTTTGAAAATAAAATCATTTATTTTCTTGTCTTTTTCTTGTTGTAAAATTATTGATTTTAAAGGGTCGTTATAAATATAGGTGGATATAAGACACTAGATGATTTTATATTTTAGATAAAAACAGTGGGTTATCCATGAGTAAAAAGCTGGTATCACTACTATTTCTAGTTGGTAATGATTTCAGTGTACCGATACCAAACTTTTTTTTCTAGAATTTTCCAAAGTAATGGTAAACCTTATATGTAGAACTTTGAACATCTAGTCCTTGATCTAGGATTGAAGGTGTGTTTCTCATCTTGAGGAAAACTTTCTTTTTATTTTTTGTTAACTGATCTTTTTATCCCTTCAGGCATTAACCAGTCTTTTTATTTTCCTAGCAGCTGCTTTGGAGCTAAATTCCCCAAAGGCTAAACCATATATTAGATGGTTCAAAATGTATAGTGCTAAAATTTTTGCTTTCCTTCTTTTTTAAGTATAAGTTCAAGAAAGAAAAAGATACATTCTTGCACATGAAGGACACTATAGTAAAATTTCACTGATTTGACTCTGATTTAACATGCCCACTATTACAATAAGAGCTCTTAATGTCATTCACTACCATAATACATAACTAAGGAAAAACAGGTTGTTATGAATTTCTAGAGTTATATAGCCCTGGGATATTTAAATAACCAAACAGAATAGTAATTTTAAATATATTGCAAAATAAATACAGTATATACGATGCAACTATGCACTAACTCTATTCAGTCTATCTATCTCCAAATTAAGTGAATTGGATGGAATGTCAGTAACAAGTATTGATGCAAATAAGAACAAAAGCAAATAATCAAGAATAATTTAAAGATCAGTAATTCTTCTGGAATCTTTTAGCACATGCACATATGACAGACAGTATCTCTATCTGTACAGAAGTTTTTCTAGTATATTTTGGCTCATATGATCTTTTGTAGTATAATTCTATGTGTTAGAGGATAACTGCATGACCTCTGCTATTGAAATGCTAAGAACAACTAATCACCAGCTGTGACAACCAAAATGTCTCCAGTAATTCCCAGTCCCTGGGAAAATAACTACCCTTTGTTGGAAGTCACTCACCAATAGTAAAGCCTTACCCCAATTTTACATATACAGATACTAATATCTGAGTTAAGGCCAGAGTTGATTCTATGACTAACTGATAAACAGTTCCCAGTTATAAACACAATATTCCTAGCTCTAACAAACACAAACCAACACACATGTACACATATATGAACATGCACACACACATGCACACATGCACACAAGCACACACACACACACATTCACACACACACACACATTCACACACACACACACACACACATATATACTTTAAAATATTTAGAAAAAAAGATTATGTTAAGGCCAAGAAGATTATGTTAAGGCCAGAGTTGATTCTATGACTAACTGATAAATAGTTCCCAGTTATAAACACAATATTCCTAGCTCTAACAAACACAAACCAACACATATGCACAACACACATATGAACATGCACACACACACATGCACACATGTACACAAGCACACATGCACACACACATTCACACACACACACACATTCACACACACACATACACACACTTTAAAATCTTTAGAAAAAAAGATTATGTCACTAGGAGCATACAAGCTTCCTATTTAAAAAAATATTCTTCTAATACCATGGAGATGGTTTAGCAGACAAAATGCTTGGATACAAAAGTGAAGATCTGAATTCAGATCCCCAGAAACCACATAAATGCCAGGTAGATGTGTGGCTTGCCTGTAATTACAATACAGGGAAGACAGAGACAGGGGATCTCCAGTTGGCTTTTGAGACTAAGCTGTTCAGTGAACTATGGCTTTGAGAAATCTCTCTTCCCTTTTCTCAGTGGCACTTCTAGTTGACCATATGTTCTGGAACTGCTCATTGTTTTGGTCCAGTCTCGTTGAGTATAGTACTTTGATGTATGTCCAACTTTCCACCCATCCAGTTTTACTTTATCTCTTTTTTTCTTTCTTATCCTGCAATAAATCTATTTTGATGCTTGCTTCTCAGAAACCTACAATATCAACCAACTAATCAATCACTTAGAACACTCAATTGTTTTAGGCATTCAGCCCATGATCTAGTTTTTACCATAGAGAGCCAGAACTAGATAATTTCAAAATCCTGAGTCAGAGTAGAATGCTCATTTCAGAAGGGAGTTCCTAGAAGGCTACAAGGACATCTGAAAGATTAACAACAGTAAACTACTTGTGGTGGGTTAAAGATAATGGTCCACATGGGCTCACATACTTGAATGTTTGGTTGACAGATGGCAGATTATTAAGGAAGGAGATGTGGCCTTGTTGAAGGATATGTGTCACTGAGGCTGGGATTTTAACTTTCAAATCATATACCAGGCCTAGTCTCACTATCTGTCTTTGAATTGAATATAGATATAAGCCTCAACTATTGCTCCAGTACTATGCCTGCCCATCTGTTGTCACATTTGCTACCATGATAGCCATGGAATAACCTCCTGAAACTCTGAGCAAGCCTCCAAGTAAATGCTTTCTTTTATGGGTTGCTTTGTTCATGGTGTCTCATCACAGCAACAGAGCAGTGAATAAGATACTATCTGAAAATCACCATTGCTACTCCCCCTTTTAAGAATCTTTTTGTTTTGTTTTTAAATTATAATTTTGAAAGTTAAATATAATTATATCATTTCTCCCTTTGGTTATCTGGCCATTTGAAGGAGCTGTAGCTGTTGACAGACTCTAATGGTTACCCTTTATAGTTAAATATTATTTTATTTTTTAATTTTTTTATTGGATGTTTTATTTACATTTCATATGTTGTCCCCTTATCCCATCCCCCACCCACCCAGGAACCCCTAATCCCCTCACCCCTCCTCCTTCTTCTCTTTTTAGGGCACTCCTATTTTAAAATGAGCAGCTGAACAGTTTAGAAGATTCAGAAATTTTTCTAGCATTACTTACTTGACTAGGAAATTGTGTGTCATGACATGAAAATGCTCTCTACTTCCTGTCTCGAGAGTCTATTGTCTTGGTCATTTCCTCTGTCATGTCAGAAATAACAGCAACACAGGCATATGAATGAGTTCACCCATGCTGCTCTAAAATCTTAGATTAGGAAAGGAACAGATAAAAAACCCATATGACTTATGCTGCCTATTTATATAGAGGGCAGCCTACATTTATTTATTAGTATATATATAGCAATTTTTAAAAATCTGTTACATTTATTATGTTCTCTAATTACTGGAAGGAATTCTGTTAAGAAGTCTATAATATAAACATGGATTTCAACATGTAAAGATTCCTGAAAGTCAAAGATGTGATGGTATATAGGTATAATCTAGCCCTGGTGACATAGAGGTAAGAGGACCAGAAATTCAAAGTTATCCTCAGTTACATAGTGAGTTTGAGTTTAAGGCCAGCCTGGTCTACATGAAATCTTTTAGGGAGAAGACCTACACCACAACAAGTCTCTAGGGACAAAGGGACTTTGAATATCATTTTAAATTGCAAAAGGATCAAATTCATGGGGTTGCTGACTTCTTTAGGTACTGATTATATTAGTTCAAGAACAGATAAGGGGGGCTGGAGAGATGAATCAGCGGTTAAGAGAACTAACTGCTCTTCTAGAGGTCCCGAGTTCAACTCCCAGCAACCACATGGTGGTTCACCACCATCTGTAATGGCATCCAATGCACTCTTCTTGTGTGTATTTGCAGACAGTTATAGTGTACTCATATAAATAAATATTTAAAATAAAGAAAAGTAAAGCTGGGTTGCACAGGTTTAATTTTTTTGAACAGATAAGGGTCCTGGATTTGCAAGCTTACTGGTAAGAAAACCTTTGAAGATTCAAGAACAGAATATTGTGAACAGAGGAAGAGGGAAGAGGGAAGAGGGAAGTGGGGGAGAGGAATGATATCGTCAAAACTGTAAGTGGTGGCTTTGAACCACTGAGAAGTTTACTGGAATTAGATTTAAAGAATATGAATGGACAAAAATGGGCATTCTCTTATTCTTTCTCTTTTCTCTTTTAAAGATAGGGTTATACTATATTTTTCAGGCTGGACTCAAGTCTCCATGCTGAAGCAATTCTTCTAATTCACAATTACCTGAGAATACAGGTGTACACCACTATGCCTAGTTCTGCTTTTCTTTCAGTTTTACAATGATATCTTGTTTGTGAGTGTGTGTGTGTGTGTGTGTGTGTGTGTGTCTGTGTCTGTGTGTCTGTGTGTGTACATATGCATGAGTGGAGGCCAGAGAACAATGTAGGAGAGTTGGTTCATTCCTATCACCATATGGATTCCAGGGAGCAAGCTCAGGTCTCAGGCTTTCTCTTTGCTGACCCATCTTGCCACTTTCTTATTCTTGAGAGAGCTTTGCCCTTACAGAAATATAATAAGGAAAATCTGAGCTTGATGGAGAAGAAAGGACCTCAAATATCTTAAACATTTTCCTAGGCCTTACCTTTGTCTTGGTAAAGGAGGTGGAATGAAATTTGCTATTCACTTATTCATTTATGAAAATTTTTATCTTCCTTTGAACCATTTGCATTTAATGTGTGCAATAATTGCTGCAATTCTCTTTCCATATTCTTTTGTAATTCTTGGCATTTTAGTCCATTTCTATCATTTATACCTCACTGATTTCTTTCCATTCTAAGCCATTTCCTCCATACTGCTTTACTTAATGTTTTCTGTATGCTACGGTGAAACTACTTTTTTTGTCTATCCATATCTCTAAATTAGGGGTCTCTGTTTCTTTTCTATGTACCAGCTTCTCTTCAGAATGATGCCTTCACTGTTTTATATTGTAGCATCCACTTTGTTTGGCCAATAGCAAAATGAAACGTACTAGAATCCAATTCTAAAAACACTTTTGAAAGATGGAATCTTATCATTTACTTCCTGAATCACTATCATCAGTACAGTTGTTGCAGAATGGTATTCTGTTTTGGGCTTCATTGGATAAGTATGAGTTTAACGTGGCAGCCATAAAATAATTGGGGGAAATATTTGTTCCTTTCCTCTTGTACAACTCAAAACTCTGTGACTGACCTTGGGTTTTCAATTATGTCCTATAGAGAAAAAATAAGATTTTTTTCTTTTATATTTTACAGTGCCAAATATTTTCCTGGACTTTATATGAACAGCAATATGATTTCATTTTTGTTTTACAGATCATGCAATATAATTTTGGAAAAATAAGTGCACACCCAAGGAAAGATTCAACATTTCCAGAGAAGCTAGCATTTTCTGTTTCTCAGAAAACTAAAATTAGATCTGATTTTAATGACTGCCCATGCAACACTAAGTCTCACATAATGAGAATGGCTCCATGTTCCTGCTGACAGACCACTTACTTCTATTTACTGATGTGGACTTGATGATTCCTGACAATCAACAATAATGATCAAATAAATATTGAACATTTATTGAGTGCTTGCTTTGTGCCAAACCCTGCACAGAGTGCTTTATAATAACTATTTCATTTTACCTTTTCAATAGCCCCATGGGATAAGAGTACAAATGCTCTGCTATTTCAGAATTGGTCACATTTCATGGTTGATTTAATATAGATTTTTAAAAATTGTTTAGTAAGTGCCTGACCAACTTCTTGCATGTATTTTCCATACTACATCACACAAAGACTATCACACTGTGTATTGGTATTATGTTCATATGTGGAAGTTTAAAAACAATAACTAGGGATTCTCTTGATTCACAACAAGACAGACACTGTGACTGTCCTATGTCTTTTGGGTATTTGCTGCAGGCATCCCTCATATTTACATCACACCTCATCAGCCCTCTTCAGGAAGGGGACAAACACTTCTTCTGTTCCCAGCATTTCCTCACAATAGGGGCCCCAAGATTTCTCTTCTGTGTCCCCTGGTTTGTTCACAAAGACAGAAGACCTTTCCTTATCCAATGAAAAGCAAGAGTAAGTGACAACACTCAGACTTCCTGTATTTCACATTCTAGTTATTCAAGTGCAGATGTTTTGGATTCCATACAGTTCTTGCAAGGCCCGGAGGATAGCTTATCTTTGTTGTCTCATTTGTCTCTCTGTTTTTTCTCTAACTTCTTAGAATCATATCTTTAAAAAAATCTTTTGTCCAAGTACTTGTTTCAGTTATATGATGGTGCTTCATGGGATAGACCATGTTTCTACTAAATACTAGGGGAATACATCTGTGAATACTGTTAAAAACAGAATGTATGATGCTGACAATGGGAAGTAACTTTCATCCATTATTTAAGATACTGTTGCTTAATCAGTAAATCTTTATGGTGATTCAAGCATGATGTTAGGCTTGCTGTCAAGGCTGGAACTTAAGCCAGAGCCTGAAGAAAATGCTTGTAGAAACTTCTTCCTTTAAATGTGCTGCATAGGACAACAGGAGGACTAAAGAAAAAGCAGTTACTTAATTTTGCATTTGAGAAGGAGTATCATAGCTGCATTATTGAAAAAAACATTAGGTAGAAAGACTGAAATCTAAGAGAAAAATCAGGAAACATCAGACTTATTAGCATGTGAAACAAAAGGCATCAGAGACAGGATGGTGGTCAGAAAGGAAATGAGTATATAAGAAATTTGAGGATGGAGCTGAGAAAATCTGGTAGTACCTCATATTAGATTTAAAGATAAGGATGGGTTGAAAGTTCTTTGATAGGAGAGTTGGGTCAAATGTAGTGCTACTTAGTACAGCACAATTAAGAAAATAATGAAGATGCATCAAAACAGTGAAATGGGAGTTTGTGTGAGGGTCCTTTAAATCTAAAATGTCAGTGAAGCATTTAAATGGCATCCAGAATGCCTAGAAACTGGCCAGATCAGAAAGCAAGGAGAAATGTATGAGTCTGATTTCATTTCAAAAAATCAAGTCAACTGTTTGAATGAATGGTGCTAGAACAATGGCATAGTCATATTAAAATATACACTTCAATCTAAACTGCACACTTAATGTAACAATAAAGTAAAAAATAGACCACATATACAAGGGTAAAACTATAAGATACATAAAGCAGAAAAAAGGCATTATGATTAATGAAACATGAAATCAGGGTCCATGAAAGGAAACACAAGTACAGTTAACATTAGAAAAATTTAATATTTTTTGTGTGCAAGACCTTATGAAAAGGAAGAAAATACAAAGAACACCATGAGCAAATCACATCATCTACAATAACAGACATATATATATATATGTATATATATATATATATATATACATATATATATATATATGTACATATTATAGTTTTATATATAAGTATATATAAAACTGAACTATAAAATCTATAAAATCTCTTCTGAGTTAGAAAATAGATGAAATACAGGAATAGATAGATGTTCCCTCGTAAGACATATACAAATAGAAAAGAAGAAGATAGCAAGATGTTCAATATCATTAGCCAATAAGGATATGAAAATAAAAATACAATGAGTTACTCCTATGCCAACTGCCAAGTAGCTTAAAATACAAAAGAAAGATAACCACAAGTTTTGATGGTGACATGAAGAAACCAGATCACTCCCCTACAGTGTCAGTATGATATAACATAGTACATTTGGGATAAATAAGTTTGGCAGTTTCTGAAGTAAACACTCAACCACAATATGATCCATCAATATCATGGGAGTGCTCATCACACAGAAATGAAATATTGAGTTTACATAAATATAAAACCTATAGGGCTTAGTGGGTACAAGCACTTATCATCTGACCTTCACATGTATGGGTCACTATTCCCCTGAGATGACACATACTAATAAAGAAATGTAAAACACAGTATCTAAATGTTGATAGTTTAATTGCTAATAGTCTAAAACGAGAGATGAAAACGTACCTATGGAACATTAAACAAAGGAAACCCAACCATACACTACTACTCACTGATGAAAAGAAGCATCTTTCTGTATACAACAATCTAGCTGCATCTCTAGGGGACCATACTGAGTGAAACAGCTAATCTCAAATATAACACATGGTACACCTGTATTGTTTTAATGTCATTGAAACAAGAAAATCATTGGGTAGAGAGCAGATTAATAGTTACCCCATTTGGTGGCTAGTAGGGGAGAGAGGGGTGTTGGTTAGAAAGGGCAACAGAAAAGATTTTTGTGGTGATGAAAATGCTCTGTATACTGATTTATCAATGTCAATATCCTGCTGTGACACTAAATTACAAATTTGCAGAATGTATTATTGGAGAACACCAGGAAAAAGATGTGTGAGGTTTCTCTTTCATTGATTTATGCAATGCACAATTATCTGAAAATAACAGTTTAGTTAAAATATAGAGCTTTAGTAGTCCTCAGTAATATGCCAAAGTCAGAATTGCATAGAATTGGCTACAATAAGTATATCTTAAATACCTTTCATTGGTATCCCTTTTCAAGAGTCTATAAGCATAGATTTTCCTTTGTAGCAAGGTACCATTAGTTTTAATATTAAAAAAATTTAAAGTTCAGCATAAAGTGTATAAGTGAAGAATTTTCTGGGTACTAGAAAAATATGTGCTTCTTCAGCATACATAAAGTGGTTAGTCCCATCCGAGTACTGAAAAAAAAGACACTCACGGTGCTGTACTAGTATAATCCCAGACCTTAGAAGGCAGAGGCTGGAGAATCAGAGGTCTAAATTTCAGGCCAGACCAGACTTTGCTACCTGAAATCCGACAGAGAGAAAGAGGATTAAAATTAAGAATTATTTTTATTTACAAAACCACAAAACCAGTTCTTAAAGGACTCACTGGCCAAACAGGAAAAAAAAGACTTACATATGGGAAACCTAGTATTGTTTAGTGAGAGTCAAGTTTAAGAGGTCTTTGGAGTACACTGATCTAAAGCTGGCTTCAATCACAAAGACATTGAATGTACCCTGAAACAGCAATTGTGAAGGATGTTTCATTTCTTGGTGTGTAGAGGGAGATAAGAAGGGTATTTTTAATGTAGGTATTTGGACTTGATCCTGAAGACACAGCAATTCACGTTTTGAAGTGTGAACTCAGACTCTGGAATTGGACTGCCTAGCCTGCTTCTGCCAAAATTTGAGATACTAGGCAAGTTACTTAAGCTCTCTAAGCCCCACTGTGACCATTTAGAACTGAAAATGTCTGTTAGAAGATCGAGGGAAAATAGTTCGTAGGATTCAGTGAGATGACATACATCCAGACCTGAGAACAGTGTCCAGGAACAGTCTCACTTTGCACACATATCTGTTCATTACAGATGAAGGATTTGTTTTAAGACATTCCTAGAAGACACCCAAACATATTGATGCTCCAGTCCCTTACACAAAATGATGTAATATTTGAATATAATACATGCAAAACTCCTGTATCCTTTAAATTACCAGTAAATACCAATAAAAATGGGATACAATGGTTAAGACATGATGATAAAAGTCTACATATTTACTACAGACAACATTTCTATATTTGACAGGGTCTCATGTATTTCAGGTGGTGGCCTTAAAATTACTGCGTAGCAGAGGATGGCCTTGAACTTCTGATCTTCTTGCTTTTATGACAAGCATATGCTGCCACATTTGTTTTAGGAGCTGCTGAGGGTTCAAGTCAAGTCTCTGCACATGCTAGTCTACCAATGGATCTAAATCTTTAGTCCACAACACAGCACTTCTTTTTGAGATAAGATCTTGCCATATAGACCAATCTTGTATTAAACTTGGCAATCATTTTGCTTAACAGAGTACTGATATTTATAGATGTATATTACTCCATCCAGCAAGGCAGAATGCGTTTTGAATATCTGATTAAATGGATGCAGAACATATGGATATGTAGGACCCTCTATGTTATCTCTGAGTATCATTGTGATCATTATATTGTTGACAATGGAATTGTCTCTTCAAAAGTTATAAAAAGTGTGTGAGCAGACATCATGGCTGTTATAGTAAGTTGGAAAAGATAGTTCTTTTGAGAGATTTACTAGACAACAATAATCAACTGATAAAATGGTAGAAGAATCCTCAGGCAGAGCAAAGGTATAAAAGGTATGGCAATGATACAGCCTCACTACTGAAGACAAGGACCAGACGAAGAGTTGGTACCCACAGGATTAATAAAAAATACATAAATAGTGTATCATTGATATGGTTTCTGAAACTTGATTCCATTTCAATTATGAATAGAATTCAAGCCTAATCTTAGTACCTATGAAGGATCTCTTGAAGAATAAGTCTAGTGTGGTAGAAAGAGCATCAGTCTCAGTGTCAAATAAACAGTATCTGATTCTTACATCATTTATGGAATACAAGGAAACATTTACTTGTTAGCACTGTTAGTGGGTACTGTGGCACTCCACATTCAAGCCAAGCTTACATGACATCTGCTGTGCTTTTAGGTGCTTGCTCACAGCTAGGTTCCTTATTGGAGCTTCCCTTCAGTGAATTACATCATGCAAAGTGGCGTCCCCTTCCTGAGAAATGGGATGGTGGCCAAAGATTGAATATGGTGAGGGTGAAAGGTTTTTCTATGTCATTTACTTATGTTTCTGAAAGCCTGAGTTAGCTCCAGAGATTTCCTACCTAATATAGCTGCAACCATGTTACAAGAACACCATGGAGCACCTTTACTTCTGCACAACCATTTGTGTTTCACCTCTGATCATTCTGCCAACGACTCTCTCCAACTGTTATTGATTCTGATTCTCATCCCAGAGTGCTTGTTACTCCCAATTTTGAAAGTAGTGTAAAGGCACTCTGGTGCCACATAGACTTATGGCAAAACTGAAATGAGACCACATGTCTGGCAGTAAACAGTGCTAAAAATGGTGCTGGATGGATGACATTTAAAGACATTTTGCTAACTGAAGAAAACCATTCAGAAAGGATATATAGGATTCCATCATGTAATGGACCTGGAGAAGTCAGATTCACAGAGACAGAAACTAAGGCAGTGGTTCTGTGGACAGAGACATAGTGGGAAAGCAACTGTGATTTAAAGAGCACTGAGTTTCCCTCCTGCAAGATGGGAAAGTTCTAAAGATACATTGAATAATGATACAAGAAATTAACATTGCTGAGCTAAACACTTAAAAGTGGCTAAGGTGGAAAATTTTATGTTGAGAGTTCTCAAACATAATTTGATATAAAAACATTAGAAATAGCTACCACATTCATACTGTCCTTGCCAGTTAGCCCGTTTTCACCTCACCTTTTCTGCCTTCCCTACTATCTTTTCACCTTCCTTGCAGGGGCACACAGTTGCAAGCATTATTGAGGCACCCTCCTCCCAATGACACCTTGCCTAGCATGTCTCCATCATCTGATCTTTTCAATCACTGGCATCTCTTACAAAGAGATCTTCTCATATCTCTTTATACTGACACTTTTTGAATGCTCTGAAATCACCCTGGCAGAGGCGCCAAAGGACTCCATTGAAGCCAACAACACTGTCATACCACCTTTCTCTAACAAAACAAACACTTTAAAATCACCACCATAACCTTTGGAAAAGCACATCAAATTGCATCATGACTTAAAAGAAATTATACGGTGTCAGTGCCAGGATGCTGAAAGGAAGGGATTGAAACCAGGAGTCTGGTGAAGCTGACAGATATAATGATGTGGCTAAATACTGTGACAGATTTTGATGCAAATTCTACATTCAGGCTGTGTGTGTGTGTGTGTGTGTGTGTGTGCGTGTGTGTGTGTGAGCATAGGCACCTGTGCATACTTTTGTGAATATTATTTGTATAAAGAGCAGAGTCAAATTCAGTAAATGCAGGAGAGGAACCATCAAGCTAAGGCAGAGAACTTTAAAGTGGCAGGGGAGGGTTTTTGTTCTTTGAAAGCAAAAACTGGTCATCAGGCTATAAGTATACATAGCATCAGGTTATGGGCAGGGATCTGTGTCTCGAAATGCCTATCTGATAAGCAATATGGGACAGCCGATATCAGGGCCTAATCTGATATTTGGGATAATGTTGCATGAGGAAACAGGTATAGTTTATAGAAACAAATGTAATCAGGAGGTTGGAATGCCAAGGAAAAAGATTCAGTTGAATGGATGGTGTCAAGATAGGTTGGGGAACTGATATGCAGCTAGAGGTTGTCTCTCCTGCCCTACTTTTAAGCAGCCCTCCTGGAGTGCTGATGAGGGCCAGCAGAGCTGGGCTCCTCCCCAGAGCCAGGCAGGGTTCTGCAGGGTTTAATGATTACAGCAGAGAGCTTGATCCCCTGGAAAGCCCTTGAGGTCCTAACCCAGCAAAAATGTATTGAATTTGACAGGTCAGCATTTGCCACCTCTGGTGCAAATGCAGAGGAGAAACAAATTGTTCCATTTGCAAGCATCACACATGCCTGAGGTTAGGAGTTCCTCATTTGTTATATAAAATTATATTTTAAATACAAATACAGTAATTCCAATGCTATGTTTCTGCTTTCTGTTTGTTTTTGGTTTTAAGTTTGTTACCTGTGTTTTTGTTCTGAAGACTTGGTATTGAGAGTTTTTGAGGAGTGAGGGCTAAATTCCTCTATGGATATGAAAGACCATTTTTGCCAGGAGGGTTTATACATATACATACATCCACCTAAAGCATTCATAGAGACAAAAATGTGGGGATTTGGGGAAGATCAATTTTTAACTCAGTTCAAAATATAACAGCCCAATGATTAGGGTTTTTATAAATGGACCGTGTTGTGTTGCAAAGGCGAGTCTCCATCACTCAGTTTTAAGGTTGGGCAAATATATTTTTGCTAGAAAAGCTGTAGGTCTCCCATGCTAGGAAAGAAAGTTAACAGTTTATGGAAGATCCAATGAAACATTAAATCTTTAAATTAGTATTGTTGGGTGTGAATTCATGTTTGTTTTATGTATGTGTTCATGTGAGTGTTGCACTTGCTTTTGCATATCTGTGTGTGTGTGTGTGTGTGTGTGTGTGTGTGTGTGTGTGTGTGAAGGAGAGAAGTTGACTTCAGGCATCTTTCTCAAATTTGTTCTACCTTATTTTTCTGGGAAGGGTCTGTTATTGAACCTATAGATAACCAATTTGACTAGGCAGGCCAGCCAGTGATCCCTAGGGGTAGATAGATTGGTCCTATTCCCACCGTAGTGCTACTATTATAGATGTATTACTCTATTTTACATGGGTGCTGGTGATATAAATAAATCCAGCTCCTCACACCTGTGAAGCAATCACTTGATCTCCTTAGCCATTTCTCCAATTCTAGCATCTGAAAATCTTCCTGTTCATACTTGTTAAAGTGTGCTGAATACTAGCTTTAACAAAGGAACTAAGGAGATACAGCAAAGCACAGTGGTCAAGATCATAGATTTGGAAGCAGAATTACTTGGGTAGGAAAATTGTGTGCTCATTAACTGTGTGACTCTGGGTAAATATTTAATATCTCTGCATCTGTTATAACAATCATATGGATGAATATAGATGAAACATATAGACAGGGTCTGGTAAGTACTTCTTCGTATTCTTTCTGCTGCTGTGCATGTATTATTTCTGCATGACCCTCCCTCTCCTCCTCCTATCTACTTTAGTTTCAAAAAATGATTCGTGCTTCATGATTATCATTTTGCACTCTGGTAAAAAGAGAAGAGAGGCAAACATGTAGAATATAAATTTGTGGTGAAGTAATCAACTTGCCCATTCATAAAAAATTACAGTGAAGGGTCCTTTATTTCATGGAAGTAGGATCTGTTATTTAATTATTTATGAAATAGGGTCCCACTGGGTAGCATATGCTGGCTTACAAGACAGTAGCCAAGACTGACCTGAAACTCAAAAGGCTCCTCCTTGCTCAATCTCCTGAATGCTGGGATTGTAGGTCTGTTCCAACCTGCCTGATATTTTTGAGGAAGGAAATTGTAAATATGAAATAAGTCTAAAATGCAGTTTTTGAACTTAGACATTAGGCAGTGATACACTTTACCTGGAGTCCCACTACAACAGGAGCAGATTTGAGGGGCCCCTATTGTTTTCTCTCCCTGTACAACTGAAGTGATGGCTGTTGTTCTTTTCAGTGCAGAACATGAGCATCTCTGTTCTCAGGCCCACAACAATGGCCAAATTTCCCATTCATCAGAGATGGTTACTAAAGCACAATGCCCAGTTGCATTTTCATTCAGAGCTGAGAAGCCTGCCATCCCAATGACTGATCGCCCCATCTACCTATGCGAACAAGAGAACATTCTTTCAGTGGTGTTTGTAGGATATATGTAGTGAAAATGACAGATAGAAGTGTGGAGGATTGCAAATAATTCTCAAGGATGGAGAGCTTCAAATAGTTCTCAAGGAGTCTTTTCTAAAAACGACAAACCCCCAATGTCCCTTGAGATCGCTCAGGTCTCAATGAGAAGAAAAAGCAGCTGATAAAACATTAAGCTCATTCAAAATTGCCCATTCCTCTTCAAAATTCCCACATGAAGGTTCGTTCCGTTTAAAGTACAAGTTGCTGGTAGCACAACAAATCTTTCTCAAGAGAGTGAATCCACCTCAGGGCCAATTTTCCCTCTGTTCATACATCTACTGCTCATCTAGCAGCCCTGCTTGGATAAAGCCCAGAGCCATTTTCATGGCAGTAGGAGGGACAGCCAGAGAGTCGTCATCAGTCATTTAGGCCTGTGCTGTTAACAACTGAATCAATAATGTCACCGCCATAGAGAGCACCTTCACAGCCTAGTTAGGATGTCTGAACTTGTCATATTACAAAGGAAAGGCATTTCTGAAAAGGTTTCTGTTTCAGGAGATGTATGAATGTTAAATATCCACAGGATTTTGCAATTCTCTCTGTTTATAAACATGGGCTTATTTATGGATTGAATCTGAGTTGACTAATAAAAATAATTATTGCTTGCTTTTTATATTAAAAGGTAATGTAGATGGTTTTTTAATGTCATTGTAAGGATGAAAAGTGATATTTTTAGTTTCTTTCTCTTCTTTTTCCCATTTTTTTTTTTAATCAAGGAAATGTCTTCCTTTTGGGAACATGAGTCTAAGTCACCTCTGGGCTTGGCAAATAATGTATGCTCAGTACCATTGACTGGCATTATGATAAGTGAATGAATAAATGAGATGAACAGATGGTTTCATATGTTCTTGCTGTATGTAAATAAAAAAATGATCTTTTTCTTATTCTGGACAATAAAATAGTTGTTATTTTCTCAATGGAGCCTAAAGTGTCTTTTGTTCCACAGTGATATTTGAAGCCTCAGTCTAGATACATACATACATACATACATACATACATACATACATACATACATATAAATGTTTCTGAGATACTTACTTAAGGCATTTCTCTTGCCACACCCACTTAATTGCTGTAATTGCACCTTCCTAATACTACTACCTTTACAATACTGCCTTCTCTGTCCAGTATCTGTACCATAAAGTTATGGATTACAGCACAGTGATTAGGAGTAGTGGGGCTCCTCGAAGCCAGCAATATAGTGGATGTAGAGTCTTTGAAAGTAAATGTATTAGTCATTTTGATATATACAAAACCATCTGTAATACCCCTAGAAGGTGCATATATTATAGCCTATAGAAAGCCTACAATGGGACTGTTTCATCAATATTTTGAGTGATATAAAATCTACAACCATGCTTCCTATCAATGTTTCAAAGATTGACTGACTCAAATGTATCTGTCTACATATATGTATGTTTATCATGTGCATCCTTGAGTGTAGATGTCAAAAAAGGGCATTGGATATGTTGGAACTAGGGTTACAGGTGGTTGAAAGGTATGGCATGGGTGCTTGGAACTGAACCATAGTTCTCTACAAAAGCAGCAAGTGCTCATATCTGCTGAGCATCTCTCCAGCTCCCAACATATCGACTTTTAAGGTGGTCAAGTTTTGAGCACAATTCAGAACAGCAATTCTAACCCAGATAATCACTCAATAGTGACTTTCCCTGATTTCCTTTACAAATAATGAGAATTTCTTGGGGTGTTTTCCAAGTTTTATTCATTTTTATTTATAATCACTAGATAATATGATGAAAGACAATAATAATAAACCTCTCTATCATCTGTCTTCCATATCAGAACATAAGCTCCCATTAAGACAGAAATTGGTAGTATTTGTTGCTTTAAGTTCAGAATCCAAAATATTGTCTGACACATAATAATCTCTCAATAGATGGTGAGTGGGTGACTGAATGGATATTTCAAATTTTGGCTAAAAAATTCTCCAGTATTTCTTAGGTACAATCTGGTTTACTAAGCTGAGCATCATAGGTCATTAAATCATGGGTTATTAAATCATTGTTTTAAAGCCAGGTATTGGTGGTAAAAGCCTTTAATCCCAGTACTTGGGAGGTAGAGGCAGAAGAGTCTTTGAGTTCAAGGCCAGCCTGGTCTACTTAGAAATTTCCAGGACAGTCAAGGCTATACAGAGAAACACTATCTTGAACTCCCCTACAAAAACAATCATTGTTTTAAAATATATTCAAACTATTTTGAAGACAAATATTCAAAACCAGACTGATAAATGGTTTGTCCAGTGCCACTATTTTGTTCCCCTTTTGGCACCGTTTTAATCATTCTTGTGGTTAAAAAATAGTTCATGGCATATTTTCTATTTACATTCTATATTATGAAGGGAAAAAACCAATAACTTCATAGTGGAGAAATTTATAGCTGTCACCGTAACTAAGTGGTAAAGGTTCATCATGCCAGTCAGTAATAAAATATTAACATCATGTAGCCACTGTAGAATGTCCTCAGAAAGAAATGTCACCTTTGCTATTCTTTCCCTAAGACCATCACAGAGAAACAGCAGATTAGTCACAAATGAGGATCACACATCTAAACAGCAAAACAGTATTATGCAAAAGTGTAAAGGTCATGAAAGAAACATGGAAGGCTGGAGAATGAATTTGAGAAGTCTATGGAGACAGGAATAATCCTGTAGAATTCTGGAACAGAAAAAGGCAACTAGTGAAAACATTGCAAAACAGGAGTAAAATCTGTAGTTTAGTTAACAGTATTATCCTAACACTAATATTTTGGTTTAGACCATTAAAATATGATTATGTATCATTACTATATGAGAAACAAGAGTGATTTTTCTGTGGAACTCAATGTCCCATGTCTTACATATGTCAGCTTTCTGCAAGCCTGGAACTATTTAAAAATGAAAATTAAAAAACAAACAAACAACACCAAAAGCAATAGAAGGTAAGCAGGTTTTGCTCTGTTTTGTTTGTTTGCTTGCTTTCCTTGATCGAAGCATATATGCAAGTCTCAATGTGCCTATAGTGAGTGTTTTGAACTGAGATACTTCTGAATTGAGGTAACAGCTTTTTGGAGTTGAAATATCATTTGGAGCTGGAATTGAAAAAATTTTCCCAATAATCTAAACAACTAACGAGAGCAGAAATGTGTTGCCACAATGTTCTCTAGAAGTCAGCAGATGAAAAGAGCCCACTAGATAACATTCCGTTTTTAAAATTCAAAACACTTGAGACCACAGATAAGAATTCAAGCATCCCACTAGGAACTTAGGTTATCTGTCCAAGAAGTGTTTGAAGTGGGCTTTAGGGCTATTTCATTTTGATTTTTGACATTGAAACTTGAGAAGTCAGAAAAATACTTACTTATACTTACGTATTGCCATTGGGAGGAAGAGCTGATTTGATTAAAATACATATTCTTATTTTAAATTATTTTCTCTAACCACACAAAAGCATCTAACCAAAGACTTATTTTGTTTGAGGTATAGTCTCATGTAATGTTGATCAGATTGATCTTAAACTCAATGTGTAGATAAGGATGACTCTTAAACATAACAACAATTCTCATGCCTATATCGCCTGAGTGCTGTGACTGTACAAGTGCACCAAAAGACTTTTGAAACTTGTTGAAATATTCTTCCTTATGAATGAAATTATTATTATTTTTTTTAGTTTTGGAATGATGGGAAAACCAACATGATGTGGATGTGCTACTATTTTCTTATTATGATAATCATTGCTAATCAATTACTTCACTGTTTTCACTTCATGTTCTTTTGTAATTAGGGATACTGGGTGGCAAAGCTACTAATGAGTCCACTTGTAAGGTAAATATACTTACTATCTCACATAGATAGTGCCAGAAAACTGAGAAGGAAGTGAGAAAGCAGACTCTAACACAGCTTTTCTAGTTGGTAACTTTATAAAGTTGTTTTTTTCAAATAACTTTCTTCCTTTCTCTCTCCCTCCTTTCTTTCCTTTTTCTCTCCTTCTCTCTCTCTCTCTCTCTCTCTCTCTCTCTCTCTCTCTCTCTTCCTTTCTATCTTTCTTTCTGTGTGTGTACCTGTGTCAGAAAGTCCAAGGAAAACTTGTGGCAGTTGGTTCTGTCTTTCCACCAATGTATATCCTGGGAATTTAACTCAGGCTATCAGATTTTGGGGAAAACATCTTTAAGCAAACTGAAGCATGAAGTTGGCCTAGCTCACTGAAACTTTCAGAAATTGATCTTGTGCTCTCATATCCTGCTTCATAGAGTTATAGTGACAGTCAAATAGAACCATATATATATATATATATATATATATATATAGATAGATATATAGATATATAGATATAGATGCTTTACAAAGTATCAAGAATTATATGAATAAAAGACAATCTTATCAAGAGAGTTAAGAAAGTCAACCATTTACTTCATTTCACTGACACATTTGGATAATCATTTGTTTTCTTATCACCATTCCTTTAATGTTATTTATATCAGGAATAAAATACCTCTTTTTATTAGGTGATACACATTCTTAATAACCCAATTTTTAATCTACATGTCAGCATCTTTCTACTTTGTATTTCTGTCAAGCTTCATTCCTGAGCTCCAAATAGATTTGTCTTTGTCTTTGGACATACCGTGGGAACCTTAAACTGAACAAGTAAAGGCATTAAGTCTTCAGCTAATCTCTAATCTGTTTTCCCCTTAGTTTGTCACCTCGGTAAATACACAAGAAGTTATTCAAACAAGTAAGCAAGAAAACAAACAAACATGCAGGAGCTAGTTGTAATCTTCTATTCATGACATTTAATTCACAATCAAACAATGTAGAATTTTTACTTCCAAAATAGCCTTCAATCTAGTCTTGCTACTTTTTGGAGCCTCTTTCCTAGATCATGAAACCTTTCCTATTCCTTTTTATTTGGTAGCCTGTTCTTTACCTGTAAAATATCTATTACTATTTATAATTGTATAGTAATACTACTTTCAAATAGTTATTTACTCTTTGTACATGTATTTCATATTTCTTGACATCTTTATTTTTTTTTTGAGATAGGCTCTCGCCTTGCTATCCTTGTTGGCCTGGAGTTCATTATGCATACCATGCTGCCCAAAACCCATAGAGATCCACCTACCTCGGTCTCCTGTATGCTAGGATTAAAGATGTGTGCTATCATGGCCAGTCAAAAATCAAAAATATTTAAAATGCCGTCGGACACATGCACACACGCACAGTCACACACACACACACACACACACACACACACACACACACACACACAGGACATTGACTTGGGAAGAAAAATTTTGGTGGGAAGGTAAAAGGGATGAAAAGATAATGTGGAGTTCTTTAATCAAAGAACATTGATTTTATGTACGAAAGTGAAAGAATAAGTAAATTAATAGAAAAATTCCTACTTCTTATATAGTGTGAAGTAATATGTAATTCATTGGGATTGCAAAAATCTATAAGGAAGGACCTCTTTTCTGCATAGTGTAGCCATACTCCCTTGGTTGGTTTGAAGGGATACAATAGTATCTGGAGCTTCCAAAGGTGAAGAAAATTGCCACTCTTTATTCTACTGTCATGCAGGGTGGCATCTATTTTATGATAACAGAACACAAGTTAAGGACCAAAGCAAAGGTTGAGAATACACAAATGGAAATACAGAATGTCACTGAATTCATAACACTATAACTGAACTTCCAAATCTACTCTGAAAGGACTTTTCCCTAATGTAAAACAAAAAAAGTAACCAGTGGTTTTCTATTATATGTCTTGTTACTGCAAGTGAAAAACTACACTGATGCAAACTTCCTGTTCCAACAATACAACCAAGACATTCTTCCCAAATCACTGAGGCCCTTTATTCTGATGTCAATTTTGGATCTCCTAATCTTACATTTGGGCACTTTGGGAGAATTTACAGCTTCTCTTTTATAATATTGAAGCATGAAATGTGATTGTGTGTGTATGTGTGTGTGTGTGTGTGTGTGCCTATGCATATGTTTGCACTGAATTCAAAGGGACAAAATCTTGCTATACAATTCAAATGACATACAAATTGGAAGTTGGCTGGAAGTAATAAATCTCTAATCCTCTAATAGGCTCCAGAAATCTTGGTGTTATGGTTTAGTAATATTTTCATTATTTCAAAGACTCAGATTTTGTTGCCTCTGAGGCATTACAAAGGCACCCATAGAAATAGAGAATAAATGTCATACCAAAAGTAGAAAAGCAAAAACAGGGGGAAAAATGATGAGAAGCAAGTAATGGAAGGTATAAAGGGTGTGTGGGAAAGCTGCAGAAGACACTAGGACCTTAGAAAAAGTCTTCAGCAAGGAAGAAATCTGAGAGCCAAAGGTGAAGGCAAATGAAGTAGTATTTCACTTGGACAACTCCTGTCCTTCTCCCAACATATCAATATTTGGATAATTTAATGTGGAAATGCAAGTGAATTTCTTCAAAACACCAAACTATATTTAAAATAAATGTATTTTTATCATCTACATATTTGTTTAACCTTAGATAGATCTTTATACAAAATTCTTCTTCAAGTATTTAAAATTGTTTTCTTGAAACCCTGCCATCTCAAGATGCCTGTATCAAAATTCAAAGAACATTTGATTTACATATGTTAAATGCTGTTGGATCTGGGAATATGGATTAATGCTGCAGTACTTACCTAGCATGAGTGAAACCTTGAGTTGAATAGTTAAAGTCCAGTAAAACATACACACACATGCACATGCGTGTGTGTGTGCACACACACTCACACACACTCATACACATTCTAAATTTTTATTCATAACAAAGTTCACTAGTAGATTGTTCTACCACAATTTTAGGTATGATAAAACTAAGGTCTTAAGATAAGTATAGATACTTATGGTACAACTAGAATCTAAAATCTCTCTTTTTAAATTTTAAACTTTTGTTAATATTTATTAATGTCTACTGCTGCTAATATAAGAGCAGTCTTTTTGATAACATATGCTATCCATGTTTAGACAAATTATATTTGTATGCAAATTGAGAAAGAATATTATTTTTAGAAGGACTGAGATATAAAGGTGACACAAGAATATAGTGGGACTGGGCTTGTTATCAAAAGGAGTATGTACACATACCAGCATCCCTGCCTTTCTGCTGTGTAATCTCTGTGGACAAAATACTTGCAAAAACAGCATCCTGGCTTTTATGATCTCTATTATCCATTTCTCTTTTTAAAGTTTTTAAAATTTAAAATGTATTTATTTTGTATGTGTGATGTTTGTATGTTAAGTCTAGTCACACATACCATAGTGCATATATGTAGATAAGGAAACAACTTTTGGGAATTAGTTCTCATCTTCCAATTTTTGAGGCAAGGTGGGAGTCTCTTGCTTCTGCTGCTGCACTGTTGTATGTCCTGCCAGGTGGCCCAGGAGCTTCCAAACAATTTGCCTGTCTCTAGCTCCCATCTTATTGTAGGAAGAATATAATAAGAGAGTGCTCGGAGAGTATCCTGTACATGCGACTTTCTATGTTGGAGCTGGGTATCAAATCTGGATCATCAGGCTTATGTGGCAAGCTGGCATCTTCTTCCACTGAGCCATCTCCCTGGCCTCTGCGATCTATTGTTGTTCCACAAATAGAAATTGAGATTAACTTAGCAAATAATCATTTGCTTTTTAAAAAAATTGCTATTTTAAAAACACATTCAAAACTTGGAGCTAAACTATAAACATATTTCAAAGTAGTTCATTTTTCTCTTAAAATTATAGACATGTATTTTCCTATAATTCACACATAGCTTTCTTATTAACCCGAAAAGGATGAGAGTGCATGTCCAAGAACTATATTTTAGTTTGCTAGTGAATGAAACTGAGAGATTGACAATGAAGCACACAGGGAGAGAGGGAGAGGGGGAGGGGGAGGGGGAGGGGGAGGGGGAAGGAGAGAGTGGGAGACAGAGAGAATATACAGAGAAATGAAGAGACAGAGAGTTTTAAAACCACCTTCTTCATTTCTGTTAATGAATTGGAAATAGACAGCTGCTATCTGCATCCCTTTTGTTTGTTTTGATTTGAATCAACCTGAATGGGCTGTTGTTTGCCAATGAGTGCTTTGAATTACTGACTGTTAGCTCCCTCAATACTGCACCCCTTATCACCTCCCCAAGCCATCTTTGTTATGTGGTTGTTATATGACACAGGTCTGTGATATCCAAATAGCAGTGTTATGAGAGAAGGTGCTGAAGATCTCTGGCTTTATCAGGAAAGAAACAAAACAAAACAAAACAAAACAAAACAGACATCCAGACAGTATACTATTTTGATCTCTTTATTTTACTTGTTTGTTTCTCTTGTTTTTGGACAGTGTATCACCATGTATTCCTGTCTGGTTTCAAAGTCACAACAATTTTCTTGCCTCAGCCTCTTGTGGAGTTGAGGTTATAAGTGTGTGCCAACACATGGTGGCTTTGTTAATTCTCCTTCTCTCTCTTTTTAAACCCCATACAAATGCTGGAGGATGTTTAAGTAGCCATTGTATGACAATCATATTATAAGCTTGAGTCAAAGTCAATGACAGTAATGGAAATGTAAGACGATATTGTTGAGCCTTCAATATTTTGTTGGCTTTTCTTATTGGATATTTTATTTATTTACATTTCAGATGTTATCTTTTTTCCCCATTTCTCCTCCCCAGAAATCTCACCCCCTCCTCCTTTTTGCTTTTATATTATTTTAATTACATGAAAGCATTAAAGGTCAGTTCTAAGTTGAGGAACTAGCAATACAGTTTTGAGCCTCCAATATTTTACTTCCAGACATCTTAACACTATAGCCAAATACAGCTTCATTCATTTAAATCATCACACACCATATAGTGCCTTTGTATTGCTTATAACCATGGGGCTCCTGATACAAAACCTCAGACAACAAAATGAGGATATGGAAAATAAATGAAAGATATCAACCATTCTACATTGTGGGGGAATTTCAAAGGATGTGGCTTGGGCCAAGAAAAAGAAATATCTAAGCCAATTTAGACAGGTTCTAAGATATGATCTTTGTCTCTTTACCACTGTGCTCGATTGATAGTCAAAAATGAAATGGACTTTAATGCACAAAGAAAGGATGGATGTATACACTTCTACAAGGCTCTTAGCTTACAAAGAGGGTGCTGTATGTTTATATATGTATTGCATGGAAGTATATATGTACTCATTCTCAGAAAGAAAGGGGCTTCTAACCTAAGGATCAATACTGCTTAGACACAGGAATTTTCAGAGGTGTTTTCCCTACAATGCAGTATCAAAATCAAATGCTATTTTGTCAGCAGCCCTTGATTTAAGGCAACATTCCTTAGAAACTGAAAAAAGTCAATAATAAAAATGCTTTCGTTTCCTTTCTCTAATTTAATGAAAAAACAAAATGAACAAACAACAAACAAACAACGATAGTAAAACTGATACAAGTTCCACATAATTTCCTGAAGTGCCATTCACACATTCAAGGACCCAAGAGATTAAACTATGGGAATTCTAATGTATTCAATACTATAAAACTTTTTTGTGTTAATCTGAAGTTTATAGCACACACATGCAATTCTGGCCCTCAAGGAGGTGGATCAGGAGGATAATGAGTTCAAGGCAAAACCAGGCTGCATAGTAACCCTGTCCTAAAACAAAAACCAAAAACAATCAAACAAATGAAAGCAAGAAAAGAAAATACACATTAAGTGATAATAGAGGAAAGGGGTGTAGTCACTGAAAGAGGCAGAAAATGAATAGCTTTGTGCATCTGCCTTGGAAAGAAAAAGTGTTCCTTAGAGGATGAACTCTGTTTAAGTCTTGCCCTATAAAATGTGTTCCCTCTGTTAATTTTGGGACATGAGCTCTAATAGGTACATTTTATGTGCTATATTTAGACTAAACTGACAATGATTATCATAGCTGTAAGTAGTTGAGTAGTATTTAGAGGTCACTGGCCATTAGCATTTAACTCACTTGCTGAAGTCACAGAGATGATTATAAGGCTTGGAGGATGATTTAGGACTTCAGGTGAGGTATGAGGACCTTTTCCCAGTCCTTCACACAACAGTAACACAGCTATCAGAGAAATAAGCATTCAATTTCCAGTCTCAGGGGAGAAATGAGCTCAAGCTTGATTATCATTTATGGTGATTGAGTTGCCTCTGACACAGAAGCCAGACTCACTGGTGGGGTTTACAGACAATGCTCTCAACAATTGCCCAGTTAATCTCTTTAGCTATTGCATCGTTCTTAGATTCCATTGTCTCCTACATAAATGCCATAAAATTCAGAAATGAAGTTTAAGCAAAATACAAATGTGACTCTATTTTAGGATGGTGGAAATGGTATCCACATTAGCCCAAGATTCAGAGGGAGAGACGACAAGATGGACTTTTTAGAATCATGACAAAGGAACTGCGCAACATTGTGAGGCTGACTCCAGCCTATGGTGAAGATAACTAGTAAGTGATCCCCACAGGGCATATGAAAGTTGGAAACAAACATAAAGACAGCTAAGTCCTGTTAGCCAAACTACATGGTGTGTACTTCCTTTCTCTTATTTCAGTCTTAAGAAATCTGTGTGAATTTTCTTTAAAAATGAAGATAGCAAGTTTTCTTTTGTTAAGGCAATTGTTATAACAAATGTAGGACCAAAGTAATGGATGAACATACAAGAGGGGCTATTGGCTTTGCCTAGGGGAAAGCAAATATAACTTGAGTTATGTACTTCAAATAATGAGCAAAACTAGTTAATACTGGATGTAGCTGAGGGGGTTTGCAATCCCATAAGAAGAACAACAATATCAACCAACCAGACCCCCAGAGCTCTCAGGGACTAAACCACCAATCAAAGAGTACACATGGAAGGACCCATGGCTCCAGCTGCATATGTAGCAGAGGATGGCCTTGTCAGACATCAATGGGAGGAGAGGCCTTTGGTCCTGGGAAGGCTTGATGCCCCAGTGTAGGGGAATACCAGGGAGGGGAGGTGGGAGTGGGTAGGTGGGGGAGCACATTCATAGAAGCAGGGGGATGGAGGATGGGATAGGTGGTTTCCGGAGGGGAAACTGGGAATGGGCATAAGAGTTGAAATGTAAATAAATAAAATATCCAATAAAACCAAACAAATAAAAACAAACAAACAAACAAACAAAAATACTGGATGTAGCTAAAATAGAAAATAGTGCAAGGCAGCTAATGTGTACAAGGCCTACAGTGTATACTTTGCTTATTTAATGTGTGTGTGTGTGTGTGTGTGTGTTTGCATGTGTGTTTGTATGTGTATTGGTATATGTGAAGATCAGAGAACAACTTGTGGCAGTCAGTTTTCTCCTTCCCGTGTAGACCCTGGGGATTGGACTCAGGTTGTCAGGCATAGGCTTGGTGGCAAGTTTCTTTATCAGTGGAACCATCTCATTTGTCCTTTCTTTTTGTCTTTTCAAATGCTATAAAGTATTCTAGATTTCAAGGGGTACAGAATTCATCCTCGCATAGTCTTCTGTGCAAGTTAAAAATGATATTAATATTCTTATCTCTCTTGCTACAGAAGCAAACATAAGAACAAAAACAAAAATTATTTAATGTGGTGATCCTATGACCTCCGTATACATACATACATACATACATACATACATACATACATACATACATACATATCCACACATGCACATGCACAAACACATGTACACAGTTGCTAAAAGTCCTAGTCCCATGTTGGGCTTATGAGACTTGTACTTTGTAGCCATTTCCTACCCTCTTACAACACATATTTCTTTTTCAAAACTAAACATTACTGAGGCCCCATGTGGACCAAGCACAGTGCTAAATACTTTTCATGCAACACTTGTAATCCTTATATGCAGGTATGCAGCCTCAGCTTCCTTCATACTCCCTCTCCAATTTTATAGCTAGAAAATAAGCTTAGAGCCTTTCCATCGGCCACAGACAGTAACAAGGTCAGTCAGTGGTCGAACTGTGGGAATCTGAAGCTGCAGCAGAGGTTCTGGAAAAGGAACAGAGAGTGACCATCATAGATGGGTTGGTGTGCAGATTATGATAGTCTAGGTAATCAATCATAACATGAAATGAAAAACTCATATAGTTTTCACCAACTACATGAGCCAACTCATTGTAGATCAGAGAGAAAAGTTTGGTACATAGCCATTCTAAAATCTTACCTTAGATAACAAAACAAGCAAACAAACAAACAAAAAACAGAATAAAGAAGTAAGATCTAGAGATGATTTTGGGGTAGTGGTAGTTATAATGAAACACTGATAAACCACGGGGATTGGCAAGATCCTTTGCAATTTAAGTTACATAAGAGACTACTTAAGTTATCATAGGAAATTAATTTGCTCTCTCTTCATTTCAGTTTTGTATAGGCTCATAATGAAGTGAAAGCAGAAAACCTAACCAATGCAAACAAAAATAAAAACAAAACAACTCCCCCCAAACCAAACAAGTGAACAACCAACCAATCAACCAATCAACCAACCAACCCATCAAACAAACAAACAAATATATCCCCATTGAAACCACAAAGTAAAATAGGAAAGAAAAGTAATGCTAAAATGGTCCTAAGACTTAGAAAACAAACTTTAAGGTTTTCACATTAAATACAGAGGGTATTGAAACTAGAAATCTGAGGGCAATGAAACTAAGTAAAATCATCATGAAAAACAGCAGTTTTCTAACCTTATCTATTTTCAAAGGTGTCAGAGAATAAGCATCCTGCTATTTTAGCATGCTAGGCTTATAGGGGGCCAGCACTCCACTTGATTTGAGAAGAATATTTCTGATAGCACTTAGTATCAGAACCTGTTTCTAGGTTATGTGATGCATTTTGAATAATATTAAGAATAATATTAAGGAAGGATCATATGTAGATAATCTATGCTACAAAATCTACAGTGTTAAATAGGAACAATACAAAAGTAAACTCTAATTTTATGCACATGCATAAAGACTGCCTACATCATTTCATTCAAAATGAGAAACTCCAAGTTAGATATCAAGGAACTTCCTTTTAAGTATTCAACAGTTGCAAATGGTTTGCTTCCCAGTACTGGGTAAGAGAAGGAAAGCAAGATGTAAAACAGACACACACACACACACACACACACGCACACGCACACGCACACGCACACGCACACACGTACACATGTACGGTACGCACGTATGCACACACACATGAATGTACACACATCAAGTACAGTTCTGAAAAAAAAAGAAGTCACCGAAAACTATTCATATGGCATAAGGTATTATGAGTGACATCATCTTTTGCATTTCTCAAAATTCTGTTTTTGAATCATTGCTTATATTCATGCCTAAAATAGCTTATTTTTGATTCTTTGATAGTCTTACAAAAATGAAAGTTTACATGAAGCAGTTTTTCTCAGGACTGATTAGACATGGATATTCACATTAAGGAGTTAAAGGAGGAGAAGGCTCTTGTTCTTTCAGAAATTGCACAATGAAAAATTTTAACTGATTGAGATTTCATACGCCAGATCAGGATAATGAATAATATAACAGCAAATTTCTTTATCTCTTTTATGCATCTTTCCTTTTCTATTGCTCCATTTCATTCTTGACGTATGTAGACAGTCCTCTTTCCAACCCTCTTCCACTTCTAAAGTAACTCCAAGGAGAAAAAGGCTCAGGTTATATGGAAAAATATGTAGAGTATAGAAGTTTCAAAGCTGTATGCTTAAGCAAAGCAACAGTTCAGTATGGTATAAAACTTAAGGCATCTGTATATAATATTTCAGTTTTTCATTTCTTATATGTGATTGAATTGGGAAGATACATATTTATAAAATAAAAATTCCAGAGTTTCTGTGTTTTCTGGTCACAGCCTTCATTTACAGCTCTGACATGGCAAGCTTCTGCTTTCTACACTTCATTTGTCCAGGTGCCTGCTGCATACCAATACATATCTTCTCTCTACAACCATCGACCATGTAGACCCATTTATTTATTAGTCAATATATATTCTGTGAATTACATTCTGCAAATTTGAACACAAACAAAATGTGGTCGATATAATCCATAACACTGCACAGATGTCTTGAAGAGATTGGAGAAATCAGTCACCAGGAGGGCGACTATCTGAGAATTATAAAATGCATTCGAATGGACAAGTTAGAGATCAGGTTCAAGCAGTAATAAAATCCAAAAATTTGTAATTTCAGCATGGCTGTGGGATGAAAGCAAATAATAGGTGCAGTCATCAATTTACATTTAAATGCAGAAAATGCAAAAGGAACCATGCATACAGGAAGAAAGGAGACACACATACACAAAGAAATAGAAAGGAAAATACTAACAAATGATATCCAGAAGAAAAGACCCAAGGAAAAACATCCAGCTGTGGTAAAGTGCTTTCAAATTGCCATTTATGTAACCGATGCATAGAATAGACATTTCTCAATGTAGAGGGTAGGAACAGTACATTATTATGAACAGAGCAGGATCCTTGGCAAGGTACCAATGAAATTACACTTTTCCATAGTAAAGAAAATGGAGGGTGTGAAATAATGTCAATTAGAAAGAAATGCATGCTACTGGAGGGATTCGGCACTATTCCTGGAAGAATAGCCATCATACTTAGAAATCCTGAGAGTTCTGGGAAACATTGACTGCAGAGACAAGATTTACTGATTTAAACCAACACTTCAGTTGTGTTTAAGAGATAAACCACAATTATAATAATATCATTGGATGAGAAAATTAATATCTATAAGTAGGAGTGAAATGCAAAATGTTATACATAATCACTACTATGAGACAGACACATAGAAGTCAGGCATAGGCCATGATCAATCAAGGAAGCATTGAAGATTCAAAATGAAAAGAAATTGGTATCTGAGGAAACACTGGCTGAAAATTGGTGCCTTGCTAAATACCCATGATGATTTCCAATGAACATTTCTGAGCATTCCCCCTTTCCTGGAATCACCCTCTCCATTAAAGGTAGCAGAAAATAGTTTAAAATTTCTCATCTTTTAAAGAACCACTTTCACATGGCTTGTAGCAAACCACCCATAACTATGTAAAACAGATAAGAAATAGACTAAACAGGCTCAGATTACTAAGAAACCACTAGAAAACATTTAGAAATTGGGATGGGGCATGAATCTAGTATTTAAAAATTTAAAAATTGTTCCCAGGCTGGAAAGACAGCTCAGGCTCTAAATGTGGTTACTGCTCTTGCAGAGGACTGAAGTACAGTTTCTAGCATCCACATCCAGTGGGTAACAGTCCCATGTAACTCCAGCTCTAGGGGATCTGTCACCCTCTACTGGCCTCTGTGGATATTCACGGGTACGAATGAATGCTTGAACAATGAATCTTGAAGTCATAACAGCAAAATATGGAGTTTAGGAAAACATTTATGTCTATTGGAGGTAGGCACTACAAGTTTCCTCTCTCTACTATTGGGCATTTCATTTAAGGCCCCTTCCTTTGAGTCCTGAGAGTCTCCCACCTCCCAGGTCTCCTGGTACATTCTAAAGGGCCCCCACCACCTCCTCCCTCATGAGGTTGCCTGTTTCCATTCTTTCTGCTGGACCTCAGAGCTTTAGTCCTTCCCCCCCACCCAATATCTGACCATGTTCTCCTCTTCCCCTTCCTGTCCCCTTTCCTACCCAAGTCCCTCTCTCCCTCCTGTGATTGCTTTCTTCTCCCTCCCAAGTGGGATTGAGGAATTCTTTATGAGTTTTTCTTTTTCTTTTAAAGATTTATTTGTCTCTGTCTACAGGTATATCTATAGGCCAGAAGGGGTATCTGGTCCCAGTTCAGAGGGTTGTAAGCCACCTGTGTGGTTGATGGGAATTGAACTCAGGACCTCTGGAAGAGCAGACAATACTCCTAACCACTGAGCCATCTCTCCAGCTGAGGAGGAGAATCAACCCATAGGAAGATCAGTCTCAACTAACCTAGATCCCCGAGATCTCGCAGACACTGAGCCATCAACCAGGCAGCATATGCATCAGCTGATATGAGGCCCCTGACATATATACAGCAAAGGAATGTCAGGTCTGGCCTTAGTGAGAGAAGAGGTGCCTAACCCTTAAGAGACTTGAGGCCCCAGGGAATGGGGAGGTTTGGTAAGTGGGGTGGGGTATAGGGGGGGGGCCATCCTCTTGGAGACAGGGGAGGAGGAATGGGATGAGGAACTGTCAGAGGGCAGACTAGGAGGGTGACAAGAACTGGACTGTAAAAAAAGATTAAAGATAATTTTAAAAATAATTATAGTTCTTCATACACATATAGCACATATTTCATAATGACTTTAATAATAATAACCATCATTAATACCTGTTCAGAACTTTCTATTATCCAAGTGTCCTGCTACCTGCAGATCTTATTTCATTTAGACCTTAGGAAAACTGATACTCTAAATTAATATAATATACTGTGAAATAGGCCATTTGTAGATGAATAAACTTTGCATGGTCCCCCCCCCAAAAAAAAGGAAGAAAAGAAAAAAAACACAAGTGAGTATGTATAAACAGTTTATATAACCATATAGGAATTAGTTCATTTCATCGAAGGACTCAGGGTTCAATGAAAGAACAAGATCTTCATAAACAGTTTATAGAATTGATGTTCTAGTTGGAGGAATAATTACAATAGCAAGGATAATAATACATAATATTTATTTGTTAGATACCGTAGACTCTGAGTCCTATCATTTTAATCCCCTAATTCTCTCACAAACTGTGTTTTTATTACTTCATTTTACACATGAAGAAACTGAGGCACCAAAATATTCACTGTAATGGTATCTATCAAAATTAGGTGTCTGGAGGGTAGAGTTTGGCTGGCTATGGTTTATCTCCATACCAGAGCAAGAGATGGGTGTGCATTTTAGCAGGAGGGAGTATAGTTTCTAAAGAAAAGAAGTGGCTAGTGGCCTGGGAATATGGCTTAGGGTTTACTATATACTTTTCATAATGATATTTGATGCCTTTAATTCAAGAAATGTTCATCTGTAGATGGTTTACTACAAGTTTTCATTACTAACCTCAACACAAAAATTATGGGGCTGTGGTCCTAGAATTCCACAAAAGTTGAAATCATCAGTACAAATAATACTTCGTTTTAAACTCTAATGATACAATCCAAAGTTATCTTTTGGATATTTAAAAGTGAACTACTTTCAGTTTCAATTAAATCTTTCCTATGATCCTTCAACTTATTATTTTATTAATGCTCATATGTAGCTTGTCTTTTATAGGATAATTTTATTGAACTAAGGAATGAATTTGCCAATAGTTCTATGATTCTCAATTTTTCTCTTGACACTATTGTTATGCATAAAACAGTTTACCATCAGACAGATCCAATAAAAAGTTGTTAAGTTTAAAAACGGGATAAAACTAAATCTAATGAAACAAACAATCACCACCAAAGATACTCTAATAACCTTCTCTTTACCAGTGTAGTGTAATTTGCTGTTCTTCATATACGAGAGTCAACCTTAAAACAACAGCTTGGAAATTATTTCTCTGGGAAAGAAAGAACAGAAATCCACCCCTGATATTTGACTCTGTATCTTCATTAGCCATGATAGTTATTTATAAGAAGTTTGGTCACAGTCAGGTGCATAATAGAGGAAAACTGTGCCCTGTAGAGTAGCATATCTGTCGTCATATTCATGTGTTGTCAACTTGGTAACTATATTAGTTAGTCTTTTCATTACTGTGACAGAATCCCTGACAAAAACTGCACAGGGGTAAAGGGTATTCTGGCTTATAGTTTGAGGCCATGGATCATTACGGCAGGCAAAGCATAGCACCAGGAGTATGGCGTGGTGAGTAACATTGTGTCCATAGTCAGCAAAGAGAGAGAAATGAATTATCGTGTTCAGCTTGCTTTCTCCTTTCTATTTAGTCTAGAACCCCACTCAATGAGATCTGATTGCCAAGACTTAGGGTGAATCTTCAAATTTCAGTTGAATCTCTCTGGAAATGTAATCATAGATATACCCAGAGGTCTGTTTCTCACATGACTCTAAATTCAGTCAAGCTGACGATGAATATTAACGGTCCCAGTAAACAAGTAGGTGGCACAAAAAACATCACAAGTATATTTGGAGGACTGCTTTCTTAAGACCCTTTCCTCAAGGCAAAATGTATCCTGAAACTTGGCAATATTAAATCTTCTTAGACTTTTGATGTTAGTTTCTGAATGTTATCATTTTCCATACATTGAAAGTTAGTGAACTGTTTTGTTCAGTCTTGTTTCCTTGGAGGATTCCAGTGCCTGCTTCAAGATGCCAACAGATATGTGATCTCGTCTTCAAGATGCTCACAACACATGTGGCATTGTTACAGTTTTGATTTAGGAAATTATTTCATTCTCTGTAAATCATAACTAGTTACATTAATCCCTCAACACAACCAAATGAACTCTGTTAAGGGGATTTTAAGCACTGGAGGTTCTTCTTGCTATGGTTTACTAGTTTCTCAGTTAATTACGACAATTAGCTGAAATTATAATGTGACGTTATTACCTCTAAAGTACCATACAGATATAAAGTATCACTAATAAGTACTGAAATATTTGATAGAGCTTTTGATCCTAATACAACCAAGATAAACATAGTAGTATTCTACACATACACAACAGAATTTCTCAGTGAAGTCAACAAAGTGACAACTGGCCCATAGTTCTTGAACTTGATTTGCAAAGTGACAGTTTCAGATCTTTCATTGAATTTAAGTATTTTTTGGTACTGAATGATCAAAAGTTCTTAAGCTGTTTTAAAAGTGACATCTAATATAACACAAAAGCAGAACAGGCAGAGGTAGTCTGATTGGATGGAGGAAAAGAATTCAAAGGCACTAGAGGAGAAAAAGATAAAATATTATGTTTTCTCTCATATTCACAGTCTATGTACATACAATGTATATACCATGAAAGCAGAAGAGGGACTAGTTTGGAGAAAGGGGCCAGAGGGAAGAGAGGAGAGATGCTAAAGAATAGCCTTAGAATATAAATGGAAGCAAAATAGAATAATATATGTATGAAAATGTCATAATAAAACCTCCTAATTTGTATGCCATCTGCCTTAGTTAGGTCTCTATTGCTGTGATAAAACTCCATGACCAAAAATAAACTTGAGGAGGAAACAGTTTAATTTTAACTCTTAAACACATCCAGAAGTTGGATGTGGTTACTTCAATATGTCTATTATCCCTGCCAATTGGAAGCTGAGGCTGGAGAATTGTGAATTTGACATCAGCATAGGCTACAAACCTAGACAAAAAAATAACATTCTCCAAAAAAAATAACCATTCAAATTGTAACATATTTGTTATCATGGTACCATGCTTTAGATGTGAATATCAACCTTGTACCTGCTATAGCCTTCAAATGTGCATGCATCACTCTCCCTTTTGCTACAGAAATGTCAATCAGTAGGTTTGTTATAAATGGTTCATGAGAAGCCGAGTCTGCTGCATTGTACTTCTAGTGGGAAGCAGTTGTACAGTATTTAAGATGCTGTTCATTATGTAATGGAAACTTTGTGCTTAGAACAGCTCCACAGGGAGAAGCAATACAGCTAGATGTAAAACTGCTTTCCATTTCCCAATGCAGAAGTTTAATTGTTGCAGTATTATTTCCCTTCAACTGTCATATTTTCACATGTTTGGGAAGAGTTTCCATGAATTCTAGTTTGTACATCTTGTCTGCTTGTCAACCATCTCTCTCTCTCTCTGTGTCTCTCTGTCAGTCTCTCGCTTTCTCTGTCTCTCTGACCGTTTGTTTCTCTGTCTCTGCCCCCCCCCCCTCTCTCTCTCTCTCTCTCTCTCTGTGTGTGTGTGTGTGTGTGTGTGTGTGTGCATTTATGTACTCAACATGCATATGAAAGTCAGATATTGATCTTGAAGATATTTGTCTATTGTACTCGACATTTTCAAAGGACAGGAATGTTGGCACATGCCTTTTAAAAAGAGTTATTTATTTTAATATGTATATGAGTACAATATAGCTGTCTTCAGACACCCCAGAAGAGTGCATCACATCAGATCCCATTACATGTGGTTGCTGGGAATTGAACTCAGGTCCTCTAGAAGAGCAGTCAGTGTTCTTAAGTGCTGAGCCATCTCTCCAGCCCCACTTTATTCTTTTTAACTTTTATTTATTGATTGTGGTAAGGGAAGGAAAGTCACAGTACAAGTGTGTAGGTTAGAGAACAACATTTTAGAGTTAGGTCTATCTTTCTGTCATGTTGGTATCAGGGAAAAATTCAAGTCATTAGGCTTGTCAGCGAAGTCTTGTCAGCCTTGACAGTTTTTTTTTTTAAGCCAGAGTCTGTCAGTGAACCTGGAACTCTTTGTTTCAACTAGATTGTCTGACTAGTAAGCCCAAGAATATGTCCGCTTCCAGGGCCCAGCACTCTGGTTACAGGTATATGTGACTCTTTCTGGTTCTTATATGGTGTTGGGGATTTGAACTTGGGTGTTTATGCTTTTGCAGCAAGCACTTTTACCCACTAAGCTATCTCTGAGACCTCATTTTAAAAAACGTTCAAAAAACCAAAACCTTATATTCTTCTCTTAGAGTTGTACTGAAATAGACGAAAGGCTTGATAGGTTTGGCTCCTTTCATCTGATCTGTACAATATCTTATGTTTTTAGAGTGATCAGGGCCACAAAGCAAGTTATCCAGTAACTCTGTTTCTACTGACAGGTAATGAGAATGCCAACTAGGAAATTCAGCATTACTATAGCAGAAAAAAATGTTATATTTATTTAGATGACATCACTATTTCTCACTCACAATGCTTATTGCCTTCCTTATAGTATAGATGTTTCTTAGGCTACAAATGTCCACAGATAGAAATAAAGCCCCCAGGTACAACAGAAAAAATGGCAATGAATAATGCTCCTGAACTTCTTTGAGTTCAGGCAACCATTAGGCTTTCTCAGTCGGTGTTGTGTTTTGCACACATATTTCTGTAAAGTTTTCTAAATGTTATTATTATTAACATCTTTGTGTTCCAAGGTATAAAATAGCAGGACTGTTGGTTTAAGATGAAGTTTCTATGGCAACTATGGAAAATAACTCATGTGAGGCCACACACACACACACACACACACACACACACACATCTTTAAAGTTACAAGAAAATTAACTTCCAAAACATTCCAAAAAAAAAAAAATGAGAACCACTTCTCTTCATAGATAATGGAGATTTTTGAAATGTTCTAAGAATCACAGGCTATAAGATTAGATAGGTGTCAAGATTCATCCCCTCGACATTCTCAGGTAATTAATAACACTTTTTAAAAAAACATTATTGGGACAATATTATTTGGTTATTTTTGTACTTTTGCCATTTCTTCCACAGTGGTAGAACCTATGATTTTTAGTTTGGCAAAAACTATATTTCTTAATATACTGAAAGGTTTTTTTGAAATAAAAAAAAACCCATTGATTGCAATTGCCTTTTTTTGACCTACATCTTTCTATCCGTTAGAAATCAGATGAGAGAACAAGAAAAATAGCAAGCATATTAGTCCACAGTGAGAATTTACAGCAAACATGGTGGTACAAAAAGACACTTGAGGATGTCAGACTCTGAGACAGAATAGTCAAAGAAGACCTGATCTATATACTTCTAGAGGAAAAATATGTTTTTGTCAATTTTAACCTAGCAATATATTCATTCTGTTAGCTGATTGGTCAGACTGAACATGATATAAATTTGTAAAGAAATCAATTGAGCCTAAGGATAACCTGAATGTTTGGGTTCATTGCTTAGCCTTACTCCCTTGCTAATATTTCCCTATGTTTCTTTCCTGCAATATTATGTTCATCCTATTAAGACATTCACCCTATTCAAATGCATGATGATGCTATCTTACATATCAAATATTCTTCCCAATGAATATTCTAAATTTTTAAAGAATAGTCCTGATAACTGTATATGGGATGGATCCCCAGGTAGGGCAGTCTCTGGATGGTCTTTCCCTCAGTCTCTGCTCCACAATTTGTCTCCATATTTGCTCCAGTGATTATTTTGTTCCATATTCTAAGAAGGACCAAAGTTCCCACACTTTGGTCTTCCTTCTTGTTGAGTTTCATGTGGTCTGTATATTGGAAATGATAGAGCTGAAGGGATTTGCAACCCCATAGGAAGAACAACAATGTCAACCAACCAGACCCTCCCACAGAGCTCCCAGGGACTAAATCACTAACCAAGGAGTACACATGGAGGGACCCATGGCTCCAGCTGCTTATGTAGCAGGCGATAGCCTTGTCGGGAATCAATGGAAGGAGAGGCCCTTGGTCCTGTGAAGGCTCAATGCCCCAGTGTAGGGGAATGCGAGGGCAGAGAGGCAGGAGTGGGTGGGTGGATGGGGGAACACCCTCATAGAAGCAGGGGGATGGGGGATGGAATAGGGGGTTCTGGGGGAAAACCAGTAAAGGGGATTACATTTGAAATGTAAATAAAGAAAATATCCAATAAAAAAGAATAGTTCTAGTGTAGCCATCTTTATATCCTTCATCATCATGATTGCCCTTGAATGGATGTATGCATTCATACTTTTGTCAAGACATTTCTTAAGTGTTATACTTATAAGTAAGTCTTATACTTCACATATAATTTAACCAGTGAACACTACAATGAAACTTGCTTCATTCCATCAGTAGAATAAAATACCACATTACCTTCTATAGCAAACTATACTAGACTATACTGGAGAAGAATTAGTTAATATTGAGCTGGTTGTTTCCTAAACCAGCAACTCATGTCTAATGAGAACCACTGACTAAGTCAAAATGTTCTTGGACTATATCTGTACACAAGATTTTAAAAGATTTATGTTACTTATGTATATATGTTTTTGTGTGTGTGCATATATATATATGTATGCACCACATGTATGTATGCCTGGTACTTGTGGAGTTTAGAAGATGCTGACAGATACCCTAGAACTGGAATTATGGATTCCTGTGAGCTACCATGTGTGTGGCTCACAGAAAATCTACCAAATAAAGGTAAAGTTGTACTTCTATTTTCAATCTTATTTTCAGCTTTTGTGTATTATATCACATTATTCCTTTTGTGTAACTTTTAAAAATTAATAGCTGTATGGCCTATATTATTATTTAAGTACAGTGGTAAAAATATGGATCAAAGTACCGTCATGGAAGCTTTATGTACTTGTTAAGCTTATGTGCCACACAAACTTTGGGAGGGGCCTTATTTAAAGATAATTAATGGAGAATCATGTAATACAGTAGAATAAACTTTAACATCAAGGAAAACTGCCTTAGAAACACTCTCCTTTGGGCCTGGTTATTGAGACATCTCAAGAGTCTCCAAACTGTACTCATCTCAGTGTGTAATTCTTTATGTAATTTAAGAAAATATCGTGACGACCCATGTCAAACCCATTGCTGAAACTTACATATCACATATATTCATGACTTTTAAAAAGGAAAGCAAAGTTGGCAAAGTACAAAACTGAAATCTACAATATACTGGGGGAAAACATTCCAACATGACCTTATTGACTGTTAAAGTCTAAAATAAGAGAAAAGAAACATTTGCTCAATGTTTCAAAATATGGCTTCCCCCAGATGTACAGCTCTTTGAATCAAAGTGACAAGCCAAATTACTTTAAATAAAAAGTGAGACATACAGGGAAAAAATGAAAGTGCCAAGTGGTAGACAACTAGCTAAATAATACAAAGGTAGTTAACTGATGCTTTGTTATTTAAAATCTTTTTTTCCTCAAAGACCAAGAGTGATAAATTGCAAGGACTATCCCAATACATTTTCAATTAAATGACTAAATTAATGTAGAGACATTTAATTAAAGTTCCAGTAGTTTTTCCAAATCCTGTTAATTATCCTGCCTATCTAAAATTAAATCTCTCCCCAAACCATTTTACATTTTTCCCTGCTCATCAGATACAGATATAATTAAAATGCTGAAAGTTCACCTAAATGCATCCAAATATTATAAGACAAAATAAGAAAACCTGAGGTTTCAGTAACTACTTAAGAAGCTGCTGTTTTAATGAAAGTCTTAGTCCTTGGGAAAAGTTATCATTGGATAAGTTTGCTTGTGTAACTGTGTAGGTGCATGCACACATGAGCGTGTACTCACCCAGTCTGAGTCCTTTGAAAATAAAGTTTTCCTTATATCCAAGACACTACTCTGGATGCCACAGACAAATAAGAGTTTCAATGGTTTTTTTTTTTTTCCTCCATAAAATGATACAAAAAATTTAAAACTGAGTAAATCATTTCAAGGACAAAAGTTCTCACACATGTGTGTTCTGTTCCCAAAACAATATTCCTTAATTGTCATTCAGAAAGGAGTTTCTTAAGAAAATTTGAATACAAGCTTGTCGTTATTAGGGCCAAATTTCCACATGCAAATTATTCTTCACGAACAATGAGGAGAGGGTTGATCCTAATTCTGAAACTTATTTTCTCAAGCACATGTGAGACAAAAACACACTCATTAAAAAGTCTTTATTTATACAGACTCCTACTACTTTCTCACAGAATATTGTTTGATTTTGACTGTTATCATTTTAATAGTTCAGCATGATACAGTGTTCATTCCTTGGAAATTGACATGTTATCTATTGGTTCCACTCTGTCCTCTAAATTTCTCAAGGTTCAATATGGAAAAATGCTTTTCCTCAAGAAACAGTGAGTTGCTCAAGGAATGATTGGCATTTGCCAGTTCAATAATGACCAAACTGTGGAGATTTGAAGTGACTGACTTCTTTGCATCTCACATAATAATCAAAATCTTATAGGATGGGTTTCATGTCAACAAACTTGTGATTTATGTTACACACCTTGAAGATATATTTGTTTAGCAGTGTCCTTCTTCTGTTTTGTGTGGAGCCACTGTGATTTCTTTTCCTTTAGCATCAGGGTTCTACAATCTGTCTGCACTGTGAAATCCTTGGGGCTTGTAGTAGATACTAATGCTTGAAGTCCATCCCTGGAGACTTAATTGGCTCTCTGCATATCTTGGGCCATTTGCAGTTTTATATGGTCCCCTGATGATCATCCTGTTCTTCAGTGTGGGCAGGAAGAGAAGACATCCTGCTAATAAAGATTCATTACTGATCCATGGAGCTGGCTACCAATTTGAAAGGGAATATTTTGCACAATAAAGGGAGAACAATTAGAATTTAAGATAAATAGTGGTAGTACAATGTCTATAATTAATTTAAAATCTGCCAGCACAGATTATGTAATAATTTATATGTGTGACTAGTATGAGTTTAGACTCTGCATGCTACAGGAAATTGCTTATCTTAACCACAAATTCACAGTGCAGGAGAACAAAACCTTTATCTCCAGACAGAGGGCAAAACCCAAAGACTGTTTTATTAGTTATCTTTATGAACCCTTGGGGTTTCTGTAATGCACACAATAAATGTCACAAATATGTTTGTGCTAGGGAAAATAGTGGTTGGAAATGAATATCCCTGTGGACTCTCAGTTACAAGACTTAAGACAATCAAACTATGTGAATTGCCTAAAATATTTTAATGGTACTTGCTAACACTGCATGAAAAGGATAAGAGAAAACAGTAAGTCCTACTGCCCAGGTTATTCATTTTAGATTTGACTCTCAACAACCCTGTGTCACACTTAGGAGGAAATTGGCCACGTGGTACAAAACTGAAGGTCAGAAAACTCTGCTTTTGTAATGGGATCAATTGAAATGGAAAGGCCTGAATGCTGTTAGAGTTAAGGTTGGAATCTTTCTTTCGTATCTCCTACTAGATATTCGTTGGCTACAGGCTTACATTTGGGATGACTTCAGATTGATGTCTCAGGCTGAAACCTAGGGTGACAATGAATTAGTCAGCCCCCATCTATCCCAACACATTTATATCAGTTCATTATTTCCATCCAACGGGCTAAGGGCAAGATTATCTGAGTCAGTTCAAAGAAGATGAGATTAGAGGGAATAAAGAAGGGTAAATACTTGGGGTTAAGTGAATTTTCTGGATAAATTTCAAATTCCCTTATGTGATTTTCTATTCTCTGTACTTATAAGAATGGCCCTAACAAAAGAGAATAAATGGGAAGATTTTTCTAAGCTTGAGATGAGTGCTGTTTACAGCAATATTGCCAACTTACTCAAACACCCTCTGGGTGGAGACAGGAGTCCATGTCATAGCATAGGTCTTTTTCTTCAATACCCGGAGCCAGGAAATGCCCTGATCTTTCTCCATAGCATATGCAGTTAGCTTGCATTCCGAGAATGTTCATTAGTTCCAAGCAGCATTAGACATCATTGCAGTGAAGTATAGGAGATCACTCACTCGAAAGGTTGTTTTCTTAAGTTAATGGAAGCCTACAATTTTTCAAGTTCCCTGGAAGCTTGAATGCAGAAGTACTGACTGCAGCAGAAAGATGCCTGGTATACATTTAAATCTGGTAAAGAATATTTGCATGGATCCTGACAGTACTACAATCTAACTATCTGTAGTTAATGTAACAAGCATATATATAGCACTATTCTTAGGTTGCTGCAGAAAACCTTAGAAACTAGAAAAAAACCCACAGCTTACACATGGAATAGATTCTTTTATATAATAAATTCTATACTGCCTTTGGGATGTAATAATGAAAAACATATACACGGTGTTACTCATGAATAGAACTTTAAAAAAAAGAACCTCACATTATCGTGGCCAGAAAATCCAATATTAACATTTGAGAAGAATCAGCATTTAATGAGGATGGTTTTCCTAACTTAGAGAGAGCACTTTCTTACAGTGTCCTTGCAAGGTGGAAAACAGTTGTTCCACATCTTTTCAAAGAGTCTTCATGACTTGATCATCTGCCAAAGGCCCCATCTCCTGGGATTATAACATGGGAAACAAGGTTTAAACATACGAGTTTTGGGAGTGGAACACAAACATTCAGATAAATTGAAGTAAGGCATTTATGATATTGGACAATTATATTTCAATGCAATACACGCTGACAAATGACAAGAAGAGTTACATCTTTGACTTATATAGCCTTGTGGTTACATTTCTGTCACCGAGACCGAAATATCTGACAGGAAATCATTTAAAGGAGTAATAATTTATTTTGGTTTACAGTTTCAGAGTTTTCAGTCCATCATGGAAAATAAGGTGCAATAAAACAACTTACTCCATGCTGGCAGCCAGGTGCACTGGTGGCCCTTCATAATGTGTTAGACCAGGAAGCAAAGAGTTTGACCAGAGTTGGGGCCAAAAAGAATATTCAAAGACCTTCACGTAGTGGCTTACTTCTGTTCTTTTGGTGCCACTTAAAATTTCCACAGCCTCCCAAAATTAAGGGATAACTGGAAACAAGCATTCAAATGTGAGTCTCTTAGAACTGTCTATGTTTAAACCATAGCAACATTCTACTTGTCAACTGGAAAAGGTATTTCTCAACATCCCCAATAATTATCTTCGACACTTTGTCAACGAAAAGAGTAAAGGTTCTGGTAGCTATATGTGTCTATTTTATTACTTATTATACCTCTAACTTTTAGTTACAAAAAATAAACTGGATCCACAGTGACTCCATTAAAGTATAATGTTTCAATTATACAGAGAGTGATCATAACCTGCTTTGAATATCAAGTATGGAGCACTTTCTAAATTCAGGGATAATTGAGGTGGCCACATTTAGCAGGTTCTTAACACAGACTTTGTATTCAGGGTTGGGACAGGCATGGGATAAACCTGTCATATGATATCTACTCTCACTGAAACTTCAGGAAATTAGAAAGCTAATTTTAAATAATTGACTATGGCATCAAGTAAGAAATACATTCACCGATGCCCTTCAGAATACTTTCATTCAATATATATATGAGAAACTTTCCTGACTTATAAAACAACAGTCTAGGCAAAGTCAGTCTGGAATGGTGGAGTGATGGAGTGGTATGTATACAAGAGTTACTTAGTAACTGCATATGATTTAATTAAGGTTTAGTCAGAGCAGGTAACTCAAAACTCTCCCTTACAGGGCTTAGATAACAGCAATACAGTACGCTTCCAAGGCAGAGAAGCTACACTTGGGGAGCAAAAGTGCATCACAACAGTGGGAGGTATTATTAATAGGGTAACTTACTTTTTGTCCTGTTAAAGTTTTAACATTTTTCTGGTTGGTATCCATTGATGTTTACCAGCTTTCTTTTATTTCCCTTATTCTACCATTATTATTAAATTGATTTCCTTTATTATTTGTGAATTGTCTGCAAAAAAGCTGCACTTTACAAAGGAAAATATATATATAATAAAACCCAATAAAGAAAATATTTAAAAACCTTTATTTTATTAACCACAAAAAGGAAACTCTTTCTACAGAATCTCATTTGCATGCCAAGAATTGGTCATTTATTTCTTTTTTTTTAAGAAAATTGTCTAAAGTCAATGAATGAAAAACATAGTGACAGAATCCAATTGCTTTGGTCTCTTGCTGTTTTGTTGATAGTAAACAACTTCAGGTAAATGACAATAATTTTCCTGTAAAGTGTGTGTCATTATCTCCAAGGACACTGAAGCATACAGCAGCCTGGTGATTATATCTCTACATTAGAGCCCTTGTGTAGCATGAACAAGGTCCCAAGGTTGATCCCTAGTAGTGACGAACCAATATGGATTCAAACAAAAGCTCCCATGTAGCATTAAATAAAAGCCAGTTGTCGAAAAGAACTTAGATTTTTAGAGTAGAACTGGCAAACAGCTGGCTATTTTTCTCCCAGATCTAAATTATATTCACTGAAGTTGGTTCCAGAGAAGTAAAATATTCCCCGGGCCACATTGTAACAAAGGCTAGGGTCACTGACATATACATGATCCTCATTTCTATGAAGTATTGAACAAAGAATGTGTTCAAGACATGCAAAAAATCAAGCTATGAATTGCTGATATGTACACTGTCACTGGAGATTTACAGCCACAGCCTTGTCCTGCAGACATTGTTATCCATCCAAGGTATGAACCTTAGGTATAAGAAGAATCCTGTCTAGCTGGGGACATGGACTGACTTATCTTTGTTATTTCAACTTGAAATCAGTGACCTGCTCTCATCTAGTGCCATCTGAAATCCAAGGAGTCAAAGTGTGATCTCACATACCATTTTTCATGCTTGAAACACATATCTGTACACTAACGTACAAACAGTGAAACTATATGTTTTGAAACCGTGGCAAGAAGGGAGGTTTTGCTATTCTGAAAGAGCAAGGGAGAAACTTTCTTCAGAGTCAGTAGCAAAATGCTGAATTTGTCCCGTTCTCTTATGAAGATAATAAAAGGTATCCAGATAGTTTAAGATGTGGTATTTGCTTCATTTTTATGATTTCCTCTTAGAGTAAACATAGAATAATTACAGAATCACAAAATAATAGGGGATAAAATCAGGTTTAATGAATGAAATAAGCAAATAAAAAATGTAAGGATAATAATGTCATATTTCTAATTCATGGTTTTTGAGGAAAGGAGGATACATATTTCAGCTTGTTTATAAACTAGATGTGTGGACCTACACATGTAAATCTCATCATTTGGAAGGCTGAGACAGGAGGATCACAAGGTAGAGGCTAAGCTAAGCTAAGCTAAGCTAAGCTAAGCTAAGCTAAGCTAAGCTAAGCTAAGCTAAGCTAAAGTATATAGTATGATCCTATCTCAAGAACAACAAAATAAAATGTCCTTCTCCACCCAATCCTGGTGGGAATGTAATAGTGTTTCCCCTGTGGAAATCATTATGGAGCTTCCTGATTAAAAATAAAAACCAACTAAAAACCACTACCATACAATAGTTATACCACTCCTAGGAATATACCTAAGTCGTCATGGCACAGAGATGCTTGTCCTTCCATGTTAATTGCTGCACTATTCACAATAGCTAATATACAGAACCTGTCTAGCTGCCCATAAGCAGTTGAATGCATAATGAATTTGCTGCATAAACACTCATTGTGATTTTTATTCAGTCACAAGGAAGAATGAAACTGTGTCATTTGCAAGAATATGATGGAACTGAAGATTATCACATTAAGTGAAATGATGGACTCACAGAGACGAGTATAAAAATTTTCTTATTCATGGAAGCTATTGTAAGAAATAACAAAAGAAGAAATAAAACCACAAGAGTCACCTTTGAGAAGAGGAAAGTATCAGGGGGCAGTGAGGGAAGAAGAGAGGAAAATGGGGGCAGGGTTAATATGAACAAAGTACATGACATACATGTATTAAAATGTCATGATAAACCTATTTATTTGTGAGAAATATGCTATCTTTTCAGAATGATTTCATTAAGCTAAATGATCATAAAGAACTAAAATTATCATCTGTACTTTCAAAATCCCTATTTCCATTAATTATCCAATGCAGATTGCAATTTGTAAATATAAACATATTCAAATGCTACTAAGACTACAGATGACATCATAAAATGATCACTCAAAGGAGTTACTATTGCAAAGTGTTAGTGCTATTGGAGGATTTAGGACTTTCAGAAGAAAGTTCAAAGTTCTGAAGCATAAACATTTTTTGTTTTCCATGATGAAAAAAAAAATCATGGTTTATTTCAAGGAATGCTGGCCTGAGTTCTGATCTTACTTTTAACAAGTGAGAATATTTCAGCTAAGATATCCAGAATCTAATTACTAGTGTTTAAATTAGTAGGGTTGGCCCAGATAACAATTTATTTTATGGGAGGTTGTGAGAAAGTGTTGTGTTGTATAGAGGAATTGAACACTTGGTAGGATGGAAGCTATGCTAGTATATTGGTGTATTTCCTCTTCAACTTTTAGTCAACATTAAGAAACACAAAGGAACTAAGAGTACTTGTTTCACATGTTTCACTGATGCTTAAAATGTTATAAGAAAAAAGCCAGGCCAACCTTCTTCCTCACCACACATACAAGAATTGAAAGTATAGCATCTTGGAACCTGAGGTGAGAGTAAGGAAGGATGCTCCGAGTTGTTTGAAATCATCAGGTTAAAGTAAATTAGTCCGTTGCTATTACATGTACATGATACTCGGTTTTGCCTCTTTCCAGCAATCCTTATAGAGACATTTTGATTTATGTATATATTTTACATCCCCAGAAAAAATGTCTCAGGATTTCTACACTTGCATGTCTTTGTCCTGCTGGTTCACTATGCTAGTCAGTATAGTGAAACCAAACTGATGAGACTGGAACCGATTATTCACTAGTTTTTCTAGGTCTTTGGGTTGCACAGCAAATCTAGGGCTGACCATTCCACAGCTGTTTAGCCTGCCTGTGAGGTTTACACTGATTTTTCCAGCTCTGTGATAACTGATGAGCTCAAATTCATCAATGGAACATGCTTCATCATCACAGTTACCAATGTACAATGACTGTGAAGCACGGAGCTGGCATCTGCCTCTTTTTCGGCAGGTTTGATGCTCTCAAGAATATCAGCCAAGACATTCTTATGCATCATTATGGCCATGTAGAAAGGTGGCAGAAATTAGGTAACTTTGTGATACAAACTAACATTTAAAAAATGGTTAGACTTAAAAGTGACAGAAGATTGATATATGAACTGGCATACTTTTCTTTCTATATCACTTGCTTTGAAAATTAGGATATGAGTCAAGGACATCATCTGCTTCAACACTTAGGTATTTTTCTTCAGAGGGAAATCATCAGTTAAAACTTCTACACAAATTGAACCTACTTACAAGGAAGCAGAAATAAGGCTTGATGATCTAAATCTTCATCAGCAAAGAATCCTCTATATTATATCTCATTAGGTATACTACATAAGGAGATTTAGCATAGCTTAATCGTGTCTGTCCTCTCAGCTTCATTAAGCAACACAAATGTACACATGGTATGTGGTTGTTTGAGTTATGTCTTATGTCTCCTTCATGCTGAAAGATCTGTAAAGGAAGAAACCACGACTGTGTGATCACCAAACATTCAGTGTGTAGCAGAATGCTAGCCACTTAGTTGGTGACCAATAAAATAGGTAGTGATTAATGTAGAATGAGTGCATATCATATATATTTTTTTTCCTTGAGTGGTAAGGGGATTTCTGTAGGGGGAAGTAAAGATGGTAGATTTTAAATTTTAGTTAAATCCATGCAAGCCAAAGACCTATCATTTCAGTTGTGTGCAATATGCAAAATATTGGACAATTAGGCGATTCTTTTCAAGTTCCAAGGTTGGTCAAGGCTATAGGCAGCAGTTTCTAGACACTAAACAAAATGAAACACCATTTTTAATTTTTTTGTTATTGCTATTTTAATGACACCCAGACATATATTAATGAAGGCAAGATCCTTGCTTCAAGGGTATCTATATTTTTCTAGAAAAGGTCAAACTAAAATGAATTAACTGCCTGATATCATGTTATCTGCCTTCCATTTTCCACAAGGGTGTATTCCACTCACTCAGGCTTCAGCAATTTAAAAATTCCTGATCTTAATGTCCTCTGAAATGTACAGATTTTATAGCCTAGATTTTAAGAGACACCATTCCCTGACAGGGTAATGACAGTTTTAGCTGCACTGGTGACTAGATTTGCTGTGATACTTAAATAATAATCCAAATCAAATGATATTTTTGAGAGTATGTCAGGAAAGGAGAAAGAAAAGAACAAAAATGCACAGCATTGAATTTGGTTTAAAAACATAGCACACTGCAGCTTCACATAGCTTCATATTTTACCGGAAAAAAAGTCCCTTAGCAATTTATCTGCCTTTGGACGCATGAATGACATTTTACTGTGATGTGATTATAAGAAACAAAATCCCTCAGAGACGCTGCCTTAAAATATTTCTCTTTATAGTTTTCTGAGCTCGACAAACCTTGGTAGAAAACAGAATACTCTTAATTATGAATAAATTAACTAAATTAGTAACATGAGATGGATATGCAATTAAGGGATTGTTAATTGAAACTGGAAACACAGCTGTATACAGCTTAGAGATGAATCAGAGCAGTAATGACGCAGATGTTTATAAAATGTGATTATCTTTAGTGGAGACAGCGCTGCATCTCCCAAGCCCATTCTTATATTGTGTCACTGAAATGGTTTTTAAACCCGTGAACACCAGGAATCAGTATCTCAGGGACAGCAAATTAGGCTCCCTGGATATGGGAATTAGTGTTGTCTGAATGTCAGCAATTTGATTCTGCAGCTTTCAAAGAATGCAGATATGGAGCCAACAACAAACATCTGTTAGATGCATGGTCTTCAAAACAAAAACAACCAAAAGTTGCTGGCAAACCGATGCCTGCTTCAATCAGAGAAGACAGTAAAGTATCTGTAAACAGCCATACTGCTGCAGGAGACTGTAAGCAATATATAAGAAATACAGCTCGAGGCACAGCATTCGAGATCCTGTGCACAAAGCACAATGGAAAACGCCCCCTCTGCTGGTAGTGGCTATAAAACAGCTTTTGCTATTTTCCAGCCAATCCACCCAGATGGGAGAAACATAGACACACGGACACACACACACACACACACACACACACACACACACGCCCCTCCAGATCTTCAAAAGGAGATGAAGCAGTGAATATGTGGTCATTAAGTGCATTGTGTATATAACTGTACTAAAATTGTAAAACTGTCAGGGATTCTCCTGGACTTGGAAAACTTCTTTTTCTACTTTCTATTGTTATTTTTTGTTTATCCTATGCCTTCTTCTTTTTTATTTTTATTTTCTTGCTTATTCTATACAATTTTGCCTTGAGTGCAATTCCTATTTGTCTCAGGGAAGGGAAAGGTTCCTATGGACCTAGATTTAATTGGAGTTATGGTTCTTTGTAGACTCCCCTTGGATAAATTTGGGGGAGGGATTTGATATAGTATCATAACTATTGCTTAGTGATTCAATCCCTCAGCTAAAATTGATTACCATTTTTTGAATACCAGTCCTGGGTCTTTGGAATCAAGTTTCTAGTGTTCTTTAAAACTCAGCTTTGTCATGCTGCATGTGCTTACATGTGTGGACTACATAACTTTTGCAATTTAAGGTGCACACTAACCATTTTAAGGTATACACATAAAGGAAGTAGTACATAGTTTTAAATAATGATAAAAAGATTTACTTGTCTCTTTAGCATGACTCCTCTCTCATAGTTATCCATTTCCTCAAAATCTAGTTGTGGAAAAAATATAATGGGAGATGGTCTCACATATTCACTAACTCGCCCTACCAAACGAGCTAAAAGAATATGGAATATTTTCTTTTTATTTCAGTGGAAATCTTACTCTACACCCTTTAATGAAGTATTTGGATGGCTTCAGGTCAAAATAAACAATTCAGTTTCTACTTTATATTGGCCATGGGCATATGGGACGTATCTCAGCCGTGTTTTCCTTTTAAATGCTTTTACAGGATTCAACAAGAAGAAAAATGCAAACCTTTGAAAAAACACAATAGCACCTACTGTTTTTGTTCTATATTGATGCCTGTAAGTGTGAAATCTGTTAAATTTTGGTCATGGAGTCTTTCTCTACTATGTGTTATTCTCCAGAAGTACAGGTTTTGACTATAATTTCACTATTGATTTGCTGTTATACAGGTTCCAACTTGTCTAAATTTCATTACTTGAAGGAATAGCTTCCAATTCCATATACAGATATAATAAAAGCAAGATTACTACTTTATACTGTTAGCTTTCAAAGGACACTTTCCCCCAGTATACTGAGCTAAATTCTTCATGAGAGCATTATTTCCTTGCAAATGATGGTGGCAAAGCCAACATAATAAATTATTTACTAACATTTGCATTCCAACTTTCAACTTCAAACCTGATTCTAGTTAACTAGTTAATCAAATACTGATTCTAGTTAACAGAATAAATTTGAGACATGCCCAGCTATTTACCTACCTAATAGCTATTCACTTATTTTTTTCTCAGTAAGCCTGTTTAGCTCTTTTACGGTATCTAGAACCACAGGACACAGCTCTGGAGGAAGAATGAAACTCATCACAGAAACCTTATTCCTTACAGGGAATGATTGATTTAGACATTCATTGACCACTTAGGGTGTTGATGAAGGGGAATTGCCAAGTTTAGGACCTACTAGAACACATAGTAAGACACTATCTTAAAACAAAGAAATAACAAGAAATGCAAGAAGAAGAAAGGGAAGGAAGAGGTGCTCACTGAAATCTGCTTCTAGTTGAGATATAAGGGGCAAATCTTCTATTGAGCCTATGGAAAATGCTTTTTCCTAAAACAAAAATTAAAATATAGATATAAATGAACATATGCCTTTGTGCACACAGCACACATGCACATACACACAGATAAAAGACAGACAGAGACAGACAGACACAAAGACAGGAGAGAGTGGGGAGGAGAAGAGGTGGGAGAGAGAGGAGAGGAAAAAGGAGAAATATCCTGTGATGTTTTTGCATTCATTTTTGTTATGGTTGTTGTTTAAGAATGGGATGAAGAATAGCAAGGAGACCATAACTCAAGCAGTGTACCATATCTTTGAAGAATAGCAGGTTGCAGTCCTCCTCGCCCCCACGAATAACTAGGGCCTGCCGGTCGGGTCAAGTGGCACCCAGACGTGGGGCTCGAGGCACGGACCCCTCTGGACGGACCCTCATTGAGAGGATGTGCGCAGGACATCAAGATTGAGCGAGACAGAGATCGTCACCCGTGACCTGTCATCCACGGAACCAGGTTGATGCTGCCATCAAGAAGACGGTTGAAGTTCATTACCATCAGCCGAAAATTGGAGAGGATCCAGAAGTGACTCCGCAGGAGACTGACACAGCTGCCAGCTCCCCTGCCTCCCCCTACGGTCGACCCCTAGACTTCCACGCCCTCCAGAAGGGTTCCTGGTATGCCTGGCTTTGCCCCCGTTTCTCTTGCTAGAGAGCTTGGCCTCTTGATTACCACAACAAAAATTGGCTTTTTCCTAAACCAAGGCCGCCCTTGATATGGCTGCTAACATTGGGGAGCCTTCCTTTATGACAATATTACACCCCAAACTGACAAATGGTTGGTAAATTGAACATTTACAAGGGACTAGGATGGCTGTGAGTTAGCCCAAGGACGGGATTATTGTAGGTCCACTTCCCAGGGGCCCACCCAATGCAGCCGAAAAGGAGTGTGTGGTGCTGGGAGTGGGTGCAGCCTACATGGCCTAAGACAGGGCTCTCACCCTCCTTTCACCCACATCAGAGTCCCTTGACGTTGCCCATCGTCGACAGCCTAAAGCCTTCAACCATCGATGTGACTCGTCTCACATCAGTGTTTTGGGGTTGTGAACTTGTCTAAGACCCCCCCCCATAATTAGACATCCAAATTCAAAATTCACATAATTGGGATTGATCATAAGATGCCTTCTCTAACTAAACAGAGAAGGGGGAGATGCCAGAAGCCAGGACCCTCGCCCTTACCCTCACCCCCTACCTTTCCCCACCTGCACAATGTCCTCTGAAGCTTGGCAACTGCAAGATCCTGCTTGGCAACTGCAGATAGACTCAAAGCAGTGTACCATATCATCTGAAGAATAGCAGGGAGACCATAACTCAAGCAGTGTACCATATCTTCTGAAGAACAGCAGGTAGATCATAATTCAAGGCAGTGTACCGTATAGACCATGACATGTTTCAAGGCACAGGCCAAGAAGATTTTGTACTTTTCCACCACCTGGCCCCTCTTACCCCCTCCCCTTGTAAAACATGCTATAAAAAAGCATTTCATGTTCAAAAAAAAAAAAAAGAATGGGATGCTTAAAAAAAAGAATGGGATGCTTGGTGGAGTAGGAAGACATTTGGGGACTTGAAGAAAAATCCAGAAATCCTTGGGGGAACTAGTAATGATCATGATATAGTTAAGATGCTGAGTTAACCAACACTAGATTTGATGGGCTTTATATAGTTCTTGCTTTGTTAGAGAAGCTTTTCTCAATATGTCTTCTCACTAGCATCAGCATCACCAGAGAACTTCCTAGGGATGCTGAATATCAAATTCCAGTACAGAGCCAATCATTCAGAAGCTTTGGGTGCTGCCTCCAACCTATACTTTAAGGACCTCAGGGTTTTCTGCTGCATGCTAAAATCTGGGAACCCTGTGGTATATCATCAAATGTCTTTTACTTCCAATACTGTTTTTCAAAGACTTGCCTGACTGCAGGGCTACCATAGTCTTCATGTTAAAAATCTATGTTTCTAAATTTCACACAACAGATTCATTAATAAAGAAGCTTGGAAAAAAAGTAATTTAATCATTTACTTTTGGTGACATTTTCAAACTGAGGAAAGTTTGGGAAGTACATGTAAACAGCATGCACCAGTTGCACACCCATTTCAAGTGGCTGCAATTCTAGGGCCACTCAGAGTTTCCAGATAGATACCAGCTTTGGCCTTGGCAAGAACATCATAACAACTTCATTTAGAAGATGTTAGACTTAGAGAGGTTTACATTTCTAAGATGTTTGGTTTACGCACTTCACTTTCATTTTGAATTCCTGATTGTTTACATTCAGAATCCGTTACCCTGACTCCGAACGTAAACTTCAGTCTGAATTCCTAACCTCTTGTACATTCTTGACCCATGAAATCTGGTGGCCCCATCAACCCTTTCACGATTTTAGAACTCTCTCAAGCAATTACAAGAGGAATCATGCCTTCCTTAACTCTTCTGGCTGCATTTTCTGAGGCCAGATTTCTACCTGCTAAACTTGAACCTGCTGATATCCCATGAGGCTGGCATGCAAGCAGGAGCAATTAGTCTGTTAACAACTGAACATATAGTTTCAAAGTCTAAAAAAAATTCTGCTCACTCAAATAGAAATAATTGAGAACTTTAAAATATTTAACTTTAAATGGTCTGAAATCATCAATGTTCTTTTAGGTTGAATGAATATTTTGCATTAAAAACCGTCTTCTCCTTGTTTACTTGGTCAAATAGACTAAAAAGTAAAAAAAAAAATGAAAAAATAAACAACTTAGTGAAATAGTTTCTTTATGAGTGATAGAGTCAGGAGGAGAATTGAGGCAAATGTGTAATTATGCCACTTCTCCCCTAATTATATCTATTTCATTTGCTATTTACTCCTTTACCTCTGCTGCTCTCCTCACTATTCACTCCCAGCCTCAGTTATCCCAGATTTATAACTTCACCAGGTCATGGAAGAGCTTCAAAGACCCTTAGGTATTTGTTTATCATTTTCTTTCTAGAAATCACCCCCTTTCCTTATGCACTGCACTTATTGCCTAAATCTAAGCTCAAATACCATCCCTGATCAAGAGTGCTAACTTTGCTATTTATTAGTAATATTATTGGATGGCTTGGATCTTTAATGCATCCCTTCTGGTACTGTATATCATATATTCATCACTTACTTTTCCTTTTAAGAGACAACATCTCACTGTGTTCACCAGGCTGGGCTTGGATCCACACATGTCTAGTATCTGGATTACTATCACTATGCCCAGATTTGTATCTACCCTTTTTGAAGAAGGCCTGTCATAAACATCTTTATCTCTGCTGCCAAGTACAGTTTCTAGCATAATGTATTATTGAAAAAATACTGAATTTTAAAAAATGGTTTCCAGATAAAAGCATTATTCAAATATTGTCTCAATGCCTTCACTTGTTTTTCCAGATCTTATGTAACTGTAAGTAGGAAACTAATGAAGAGTGTTTGCCTTTTGCTGTATTGCAGAGAACAAATCCCAGTTTAATGCTAAGACTCTTAGCTAAATGTAACCAACTAGTAAGATGGTCGAGATGATGTTATACTTTTAATCTGAAGTGTTGGTCCATAGTGTCTTGCTATTGGTGTTTGTTTTCTAGCTTGTGGAAGGTGATGGAAACATAATATCTGGGTTAACTTTGTGGGTTGTTAGGAGCTGAGGTCAATATGGGAGTGTACATACTGGGGTTAATATGCATGTGGGTCCTTAGAAGCATATTGTCAACATCTACTTCTTGCCTTACTTCCTCTGTTTCTTGGTCTGCAATGGCATGGACTGAGCTGTTTCCCATGCTTTTCCTGCCTTGATGAATTGACAGCTCTAAAAACCAAATCCTACCCTTTTCATAGCATTTTGGTTGCACTGATGGAAAAGTAACTAAGACAGTTGTTGGGCAGCATTTCTAGTGAGTATTCAGAAAAAAAATCTCAAGGCAAAATCACATCTGTAGTACAAGGCAAGTCATCTCTAAGAAATTGGTTGACTCTCCAGACCCTTACTACAGGGAGACCAAGTAGAAAAGCCTTGGGGAACAAAGGAAAGGATGTTTTTGAAGAAGTTTCATTGTCCAAAACTTTGTTTTACACTCTGATACCATCAAGCCTGAGGCTTATTGGTGTAAATAAAAGTGACCTAAAGCAGTTGTCCTCAACCTTCCTAAAGCTGCCACTCGTTTATATAGTTCCTCATGTTGTGGTGATCCCTAACCATACAATTATTTTTGTTGCTATCTCATAACTGTAATTTTGCTAATGTTTTGAATTATAATGTAAATATCTGTATTTTCTGATGGTCCTAGATGATCCTCATGAAAGGGTCTTTTGACTCCCTACAAAGGGGTGATAAACTAGAAAACTCTGATCTAAAAGGATCATGTGCCAGATAGTCAGAGTGATTTCTCCTTGGTAGGTAATATAATTCCAATACGAAATGGTTTAAATGGCCAAATAGTGTAGAGGCAAGGTTGCTTCAGGTCCAGGAAATTCAGAAACATGATACTATCATTAAGACCGAGTTTCTTGCCATCTTTCAACTCTACCATCTTCACATGATTTACCCAAACAAGCTTAGAGTAGCCACTGAAAGTGCTGATTCATTCACTTATACATTCACAAAAATATTTTTAAGCTGAAGAACTGTCCTAAGGTATATTGTGATAAGACAAACAACTTCTTTAATCATTCAGTAATGAGAGGTATATTGTGATAAGACAAACAACTTCTTTAATCTTTCAGTGATGAGAAACACATAATAAAAAAAGCACATCAAATGCTAATAATCTAAGATAAATAAAAATAAACAGAAATAACAGAAAAAGAAAATAAAAAGTGCATAATCTTGTGTTGCTGAACACATAAACCTAAAACGTAGCCATTCAAGTGAAAGCTAATCACTATCACTACTACTCTGTAAGTTAAATATGTTCAGGTATGTTACTTTCTTGGTGTTGAGGTTAGATGATAGGTCTGATGTTTTCATTGGAATGGATGTCCTAGACATTTTTCTTATCTGCTGTGGATGCTTAATCTTGTCAATTTGACTAGACTGAGAAAGTTAGGAGATTGGTAAAGCAAAGCTCTGTGTGTGGTCTTGAAACATTTCCAGAGATGATTAGATGATTCGATGGTGGGAGGTCTACCTTGATGGATAGATTAATCCCTAGATAGATTTATAATATGAAAGCATTCTTAGGAGTTGATGAAAGGTGCAAAGTATGGCTTACCTGCAGGGAACAGGTCACTGAGGATGTGTCACTAGGGGTTGGATATTGCCCTGAATCATATAGGTACTCTCCTTTTATGATTTCTCTCTGCCTTAAATCAGTCAACATCTTCCTCCAGCATAGTGTTCAGCCTTACAATAGGCCCCAAAATAGAGCCAAGTCCCAGGGATTGAAACAACTGAAACTATGAGCCCAAACTACATTTTTCTTTTGTTAAGATGTTTGTGTCACAGGCTGGCCTCGAACTCATGATCCTCCTGCCTCAGCTCCTTCAGAAAATCCTACAGACATGTACCAGAACATCCATGGAAGAGGGCATCAGAAGGAGAGCTGGTTAGGGGGAATCATATGTAAGGAAAGCAGGGGAGACAAAAGGGAGATCAGCAGCGGGTGGTGGGTGGGGATCTCTAGGAGATGCCAGAGACCTGGGAGGGGTAGAGGCCCCAGAGGGTCTATGGGAGACTCTAGCTGAGACTCCTAGCAGTGAGTGATATGAATGCTGAAGTGGCCACTTCCTGTAGCCAGACAGGACTCCCAGTGGACAGATATGGACAGCAACCCACCTACAAAACTTTTGACCTAAAATGTGTCCTGCCTATAAGATGTGCAAAGACAAACATAGAGCAGAAATTGAGGGAAAGGCTAAGCAATTACTGCCCCAAATTGAGACAAATTCCATGGGCAAGAACCAATCCCTGACTCTATTAATGACATTCTGTTATGTTTGCAGACAGGAACTTAGCATAACTCTCCTCTGAGAAGCTACACCCAACAACCACTGGAAAGGGATACAGAGACACCCATCGAAACATTAGATGGAGCTCAGGGAGTCTTACAGAAGAGGTGGGAGAAGAATTGAGGAACCTGAAGAGGTCAGGGACTCCATAGGAAGATCAACAGAGTTAACTAATCTCGACCCTTGAGGGCTCCCAGAGACTGAATCACCAACTAAAGGGAGCATGGACTGGACCTAGAGACATTGTACATATGTACATTGTATATATGCAGATGGGGAGCTTGGTCTTCATGTGGATCCCCTAACAACTGGAACAGGGACTGTCCTTAAGCCTGGTACTTGCCTGCCTGAGGATCCCATACTCCTACATGGACTGTTTTGTCTGGCTACAGTGGGAAGAAGCAACTCATCCTGTTCTGATACTACAATGGGCAACCTATTGCCCTTGACATTTATATGTCTGATGAGAAAACTGAACTTAGGAGTTGGATACCTTGATTTTTCTGCAGCAATTTGAAATATTTTGGTATTTCCTAAGTGACACATGTTGCAACTTAATCATACTTCAGTTTTCTGAGTTGTGAAAGAAAGAACAACAAAAGGTAAAGTTAATATTTACTAATGAAAACAGAAATTCATATTTAGCAACTTTAAGGCATGCAGACTGTAAATAAATATAAACCACAATTCAGAGAATAGGAATGTTAAATGTATTTGTCTGTGGGCCAGTATATGTACTCATATTTCTTTGTCTCTGTCTCTGCTTCTCTCTCATGTGCATGTGTATGTGCATGTGTATGTGCATGTGTGTTGTATTTTCTTAGGGAATTTGAACTTCATGCCTATGCTCTGGTATTTCCTTTACTCTGTCACCACAGACACCTGTTGAAAGAAACTATATCAGCCTGAAAGCCTATTCAATTCTAATGAAGAAGACATTATCAGTTGAACATAAGACAGATTAAAACACATTCATTGTCACTATAAAATACCAGCTGTATCATAGATAACCTTTAAAATTACCTTTGCAGTTTGAACATCAGAGTGCTTTTTTTTAGTCCATATGTCTAGAATGGAATTTGATTCAATTTTATTCAGCATATATTTAGTGAGAACTCACTAAATATATAATGCTATAAAATATCCATTGACTAGAAAGAGAGAGAGAAAAAAAGAGAATTCTTTTTATCATCCATCAGGGCCAAAAGGATTAACTTCTTAAAATGAAAGAACAAACATAAGAAAAGATGCTGCATAACCAAGTTCAGAAAAGTGGGAAAGTTTAGAAAGATTTAACTGAGATGAACTGAAGTTCTAATAATAAAACTTAACATTTTAATAGCCTTTAATAGTTTCTGGGGTTCTTTCACTGACCTTTTCACATTGTTTCCCATAGACCTTGCAAGACAGGTAGGTTGTGGATAAGTAATTCCATTTTTAAAATGTCTTAAGACTATGGAACACTTAGAATGATGAATGCCCTTTTAGAATAAGACTAAAAGGCATGTAAGAAGAGTGTGTGGTTTTAATCCTGATTATGTTATTCATTATCTACATAAACTAGAACTTTTCAATCGGTATCTTCAAAAAGCCAAGAGTTGGATTTGTAAACTCAGAATTAAAATTTTCTGAATGTATTTGCAGCAATAGTCATTCTTTCCTAAAATGAAACATTGGCCATTAGTGGATGTATTTCGACTATGGATATATGTGAATGTTTGTGTGTGTTGCTTACCTGTGAGTGTGTGGATATGTGTACCTCTGCTTATCCCTGCAGAGGCCAGACGAGGACATTTGAGAGCTCCCTCTATCACTGTCCACCTTATTTTTATGAGATAGCGTCTCTTACTGAACTCAAAGCTTCCCAATTTTGCTAGGCAAGTTGGCTAGTGAGATCCCAGGATGCACTGTCTCTGTCCCTTAGTGCTGGGATTACCAGCATACACAGTCATTTCTGGCATTTTATGTGGGTGTTGTAGATTCAAACTCAGGTTTCCCTGTTTTAACAAATATTCTTAAACACTGAACAATCCCTAGACACATGAATAGAATTTTTAAATGACTTAACACTGACTTATAAATGTAAGAATACTGCATTTATTAGATTTTGAATTATTATTTCCAAATGGATAGTTTAAAGTAGTGAAATACATTGATTCATTTGGTTCTTTTAAAAACAGACTCAGCAGCTGAACTGTTGGCTAACTTACTCTTGGAGTGACTTGCTCCAGAAATTTGGCTGTAGATCTCTGCCAGATGTTTTTCCATACACATTATGGCTTAAAGCTTATCCAGCTTGACTGCAAAGGCAATGTCCTAAATGTTCCTTGGCAAAACATATGATGGAATCAACAGAAGGCAATCACCTACAATTACTATCAAAGAAAAACAGTGTGTGGATGCTGTCAAGTGAGTTACACATACTCTGTATCTGGAAGACTGTACATTAAACCCAATTATCTGATTTCCTGTAACATTCTTTACATGTCATCTCCAGATCAAGAAAAAGAAACACAAATGCTTCAAAAACTAATTTAGGACTTCTGTTAGCAAACAAAAATAATAAGGACCAATTTACCCTGTACTCTGAAAGAGTCAAAGTATAGATAAAACATGTATAATTAGAGATTGTAGGGAAATTGGCAAGATCCCATGGAAGGCAAGTCACAAGGTGAGTTCTACACATACACACACACACACACACACACACTCACACAAATAAAAATAATTTAGGTCAGAGCACAAGAAGCAAAACTCAGCAGGATTCTGGAAGACTACATGTGCAAAGGATACAAAAATGATGTTTAAGAAGATGCAGAGACCCATAGCCGAACAACAGAGTATGGAGAATCTTGTGGAAGAATTTGAAACAGAAATGAGTGAGCTAGAGGGGTCAAGGACACCAAAAGAAGACTTAGAGAGTCAACTAACCTGGGTCCATGGGGGTCACAGAGATTGAACCACCAACCGAAGTGCTTGTAGAGACTGGACCTAGGCCTACTACACATTTGGAGCAGATGTACAGTTTGGTCTTCATGTGAGTTCCCTAACAATTGGACCAGGGGCTGTTTCTGACTCTGCTGCTTCCCATTGGATCCCATTCCCCTACCTGAACTGTCTGGTTGGACCTCAGTTGGAGAGGATGGGCTTAGTCCTGCTGGGATTAGATATCCCAGGGAGGGATGGTACACAAGGGAATTGCTTCCCCTTCTCTGAAAAGAAAGGGAAGGGATAAAGAGGGGAGGGAGTTGTAAAGGGGACTGGAAAAAGAGGAGAAAGAGGTGCTGTGATTATGATGTAAATTGAATAAATAAATTAATGAAAAATGATGTTTTAGAAAGACTAAGACAATGAGAGAAAGGGAGGGAGGAAGGGAGGGAGGGAAGGGGGAGGGAGAGGGAGAGGGAGTTTTTAATAGTTGCATCTTGTAGAAACCAGTCGAAAAGATCAGGGTTAAAATTATCCAGCACCCATAAGAGGCAGGAAGGAATAGCCAGTTCCCATCAGCCAGTTTGGAAATGTCATGATTCATATGCATTGGGTAGACAAACAGATCTTCCTCAGCCATCAGAAGTAATTATATCTAGAATGAGAGCTAATCTAATCCTGCTAAATCTTAAAATCTAGGAATTAAACAACAGTATGTACTTTTGCCAAGAGTGAAATGGAAACGAAGTGCAAGCTTCTCATACTATATATAAAGAGGTCTAATATTACTTGAACAAAGATTGTGATAAGCTAAAAATGTATAGTATAATAAGGCTTACAGCAACCAAACAAATGACAAAACAGCCAGCTTTCACTAAAACAGAGTTCCAGCATTACTCAAAGATGCATGATGACAAGCTAAAGATGCCTACTATAAACCTTAAAGCAAGAATTAAACCCGCAAAACAAACAACTAGCACTAATACTTTAGCAGAAGGTGTAGAATGCATTCACAGAAAGTACTTCATTTTTTAAAAGGCAGAAAAGGATGCATGAGTAAACAGAGAACAGATGGGAGAAAGAGAAAACTTATAGCTTGATGGGAGAGAGATTTACATCCAACAATATCAATAAAAAATGAAAATATAAGTGGTGTAAATATATCCAATTAAAAATTGTCAGATGAGATTTTAAAACAACAATCTTTAATTATTTGTAGCCTGTAATATATGCACATTAATTATAAAGACACAAAAGGGATGGAAATAGGAAGATGGAAAAATTATAGCAAACCCATCTTAAGAAAGTTAGAGTGGTGATATCTAATCAGTCACCAAAGAAGTGCCTGTTTAAACTACAATGAGATACCACTAGAAACCCAGTAAAATATTTCATGGCATGTTCCTCTGAATTGTAGCTTTTGTTCCAGGAAGGAGGAGGAAGCTCAGCAGATTCAGGTGGTAAACAGGAAATACCTTAAAAGGTCCTCCTGTTTGGGAAGACTAGAAGCTGAAAGATTATTGAGGGCCTCTACTAATGGTATAACACCAGGAATAAATAAAAATCATTATTTTAAAAGAATTGTAGAATTTATAAAGAAGCAGTGGTACAAACTACAGTAATTTGAAATCCACTTTGTGGCATTTATCTTCTAAAATAGCATTTCTGAATTTTGTAAGCTTTTCTCTATCCTCCCAACAGAATTGCCTTTAACATGGAGCTATTCATCTGGCCTGAAAAGGGCCCCTTTCTGCTTTCCCCAGGAATGTGCAGTGGAGGCAGAGACGGGGGAGTCTTGCTGGTGGAAATGTTAGAACAGGAGCTCTTTGAATGCTGGGCATGACGTAGCATGGGAACTGGAGCAGCTGCTGGTGGAGTGTTTCACACACAGCAGGGCAGTGGGAATGGGAAAAGCAATGAGGAAAACAAGCAGGACAAACAAATGCAGAAGAAAGGGCAGCAGGGGGTCAAACTCCAGGGCACAAAAGGTCAGACTGCAGAGAGAAGGACACAAAGAATAAAGCAGTGAGAAATTGCAGTCAAGGGCAAACACCAGCTATGGAGAAAGGAACAGATAACACTATGGAAAATTCATATACTCAGAAGTACACACACGCACACACACAACTTTTAAGAAAGAATTTAAGATTTCAGGAAACTAAATCATGAATGCATAAGAAAATAAATTTGCAGTGTAAACATATTTAATAGGGACATATTTTACCTGAAGTAATGGCAGAACCCTTATTACTGTAATCACTAGTTTCAGAATTAGCAAAATTAATTCTTGATTAAAATAGATTAGGCATTAAAGAGTATGCATAAAGATCTCAGTCATTAACTATCCTAACACTTCATAATGATTCCGGTTCACATTATAAAATTCCTGAAAAAATATTATGTCTTTAATTTTTGTTAGCTCCATAAAGATTTCTGTGGCTGCTGATGTCTTTTTTTTTCTCACCCATTTTGTACTTCATACAATTTAATCACACTTCCTATGATATCGCTCAGTTTTGTCCCCACTGCCTTTTCAAAAATACAGAAAATGATATTAAAAATTAGGTCTTCTTTTGCCACATGCACAGCAGGTTTGGGAACATATGTGCCATGCTACTTCCAAGGTTATCTGAGCAATTTCAACAGCATTCGTCCCAAATAAAGTATAGTACTTGTAAAAGCATTAGAAAACAAATGTTCTGAAGCTTGACCATGCACCTTGACCTCAGCATGCCATTTTGCTGAACATTCAGATTTACACCCTTCTTTCGCTCTTTAAAGGGCCTTGTTCTGTCCAGTTTCTCTTGTTTTTTCTTTTTTTCTTTAACAGAGTTGAGGTCAAGCATAAAGGATTGCTCTCTACTTACTGAAAAGATGTTTCCCTAGAACTTAATTGTCCTTTTCCCATGGGTCATTCTACTCCTAATAACAACAAATCCTTCCTGACCTAACCTTTTCAAAAACAAACAGCTTCTTTCTTCTCCTTTGTTCTTTTCATTTCCTTTACCTTCAATGTTTTGAAAACTGTCAGTAGGAGCACCAGGCTTGCCCCTGCAATCAACATCTTTTTAGAAGAGCAAACCAACGTTTAGAAAGTATTAGGGTTATTTTTCTTACATATCCTTGTGATAGCTGGGGTGTGGAAGAATAGCTTCCAATTTCTTTTAACCATGTAAATATTTTACACACTCTCTCAAAGACAGCAGGGCTATCTTGTGACAGAAGTATTACCAAGCATCTTTAAACTGAGAAAAAAATGGGCAGCTGGTTAAAATTTATGTTAGTAATACAATTGCTTTCTTTATTAAAAAAGAGGGGTATGTGAGAAAGTCAATTTTATATTCCAGATCCAGGCACCACTTGATGTGCTGCATACTTGTGCCATACATTTTTGTGCTTTTCTGTAAAATCCTATGATCCATAGTATGAGAGTGGTTTTTCTATTTGTGGTTACAGAGTAAGAGTATCTCCCCAACACCTGAGAGATGTGCAGAATCACATGGTTCTTGGAAGGCCAAGTGAATCTTTGTGGGGAATGTTCCCATCATTTCTACAAGTAGGGTTGAGCTCTGGTAGTGAAACAATTAGAGAATGCTTTGGCAGGAAAGCCTTGATGCCCCCCGTAGGACTAGAAATTAAGGATGAAGGACTGGCACCAGTGCTTTTATTTTGTGTCTTTTCGTTGGTTGGTTCAAAGCAGGAAGACAGGTTTTATTAGTTACTTTTCAGTTGTTGTGAGAAAATACCAGGGCCCAGGCAACTTCTAGAAGGAAGAGTTTGTGTTTATGATACCAAGGAGAGTCAATAATGGGGGGGGGAGGTCATGGTAGCTGGTGTTTGTAACAAGAAGATTCAAATCTTCAAAAGCTAACACAAGACCAAGACAGTGAACTGGAAGTGGGGCAAGGCTATAGGCTCCCCAAACCAGTGGCATAGTTACTCTGGCAAGGGCAAACCTTTCCATAACCTCTCTCAACAGCACTACCAACTGGAAACCAAGTGTTGAAATGCCTGAGCCTATGGGGGGGCATTTCTCTTTTAAAAGACCACGTAGGCTGTTATGATTAAGTGTTCCAATTGTGTCACCTTGGATTCCTGGAACAACAGAACCTAGCAAGACAGATCCTTCTTCCTTATGAATTTGAGGCTGCATTCTGAAGCAGATGTAATTATCTCTTGCAAGCAACCTATTCCCTCAAGAACTTTCTCAAATAACTTTGCAATAAGGGCTTTTCAGATCATATTCTAGGAGCAGAGAAGTGGTAATGATGGATGGGACCATTCCTTAAACAGACTTTTTGTTCTCTATTTAAAGTGACAACTCCTGTCAGAACCCAGAAGGTGGCCTGGGGCCACCATTTCCCTTATATTTGTTCCTTTTCCCAATATAGTCACACTGAAAAATATCTTCTTCTGTCTTTCATCATTTCTTATGTCTTTGATTGTTATGGGATTGGTGATTGAACCTGGCTTATTGAGATTGCTGGAGTGCAAACTTTTCATTTAAAATATCTATTTAAACAAAGTTGTGAAAAGTATTTTATATACTAGTACTGTCCAATGAAAAGAGTGTGAATGCTGCATATGTAACATTAAATGTTCTAATAATCACATTTAAAAAGTCAAATGTAACAACACTCTATGTTGTACCATTTGAAATGACAGGCAGACTCCATTCATCTTCAAGAAAAATAGTCAACTTTGAAAAATAGTAAAGAATAAAAATAAGGGAAATACTTCATGATGACACAATTTAATTAACTAAACATGTAAAATATTCTCAGTTCAACATATAATCAGTAAAAACACAATTTAGTAATTTTACATTTTTCTAAGCCCTTGAAAAAACAATGTATGGTACATTGTAACATGTAGATTTGTAGATTTGCTAAGGTCAAGGTCCCAACAACTTCATGTATACCACACTAGAAACATATTTTAGACAAGCAAATTTGAAATATACATACAGCACCTCAGCATGTTGCTTGCAATAAATATTTTAAAAGCTTCCCTGCATTCTTCAAGTTTCCCTTTACCCTCATCTTCCAGCCCAAAGGGAAGTTAAGCGCGTTGTCTTCATGGTTCTATGGCAGTGAAACTTGTATAGAACTGAAGTTTCTGCATGCTATTATGCTTCATTTCTCCAGTTAGAGTTTAAATACTCAAGGGGTCTAATATTCTAAAGGTATGCATTTTTCACACTTTAAAGTTAACTACCTGCATGTACTAAATGTAGGACAACGGCTCTCAAAATATGGTCCATGGAAGAACAACAGCAACATCCCTTGGGAATTTAATAAAAATACAGAATCTCAAAATCCACTGAAGTCCTAGTCAATCAGAAACTTTGAATGAAGGAACTGGGAAAACTGTTTTAATCAGTCTTCCAAGTAATTATGATGCTCATTCAATTTTGAGAATCATGTATACAGAAAAATATATTTCCGTAGAAAATGTCTTCAGATTGAGTTCAATGCTCTAATCTCAAAAAATTTTAGTTGTTGCTAAAGAAAGAAATCAAAGAAGTATATACTAGTGTACTCTGCTTATTTCCACAACAATAGGGCCTATGTTATCAGCAAGAACAGATGATGCAGCTCACCTAGGCTTCCTGCTTAGAAGGGACTTCACAATGCAAAGGAATTACTATTGAATCATTATAGAAAAGAAAGGTGTGAGAAACATTGAGAATATGCCCATGTATTTGTAGGATTACATACTATATTCAATGATGATAAGGAAGAACACAGATACAGACCTGCTTAGAAAATCTATTTCACCAAAATTAACCATATATTTCTGTTGGTATTATTCTTTTAAAATTATTTGTTTGTGTGTGTGTGTGTGTGTGTAACATGTGTGCATACATACATGTTTGTTGGTGTTCATGTGGGTGCATGAATAACATAACACAAGATTGTTCAGAAGACAATCTTGTGTGTCAGACAGTAACCTTGTTTTATACAAGGTCTGTCTCTGTCTCTCTCTGTCTCTGTCTCTCAGTCTCTCATTCTCCCCTTACTCCCCTATTGGGTATGCCTGGTTAGCTGGCCTGCAAGCTTCTGGGAGTGTTTTTGTTTTCACTTCCCATCATGTCCTAGGAGTGATAGGGTTTCATATAATTGCTATCTTGTCTGAGTTTTATATAGGATCTAGGTATCTTCACTCAGGTCATCACATCCAAACAGGAATCCATTGAACTATTTCCTCATCCTGGTTTTCATTTTTGAAATGTAAATGGTTTGTTTAGTCTTATTTAAAAACTAAAGCCATGCAAGTAATCCTTCATGCATATGGCATGGAGCAACTGAGAGACAACGGACTTTTTTGGGAGTATTAAAAGAACACATATCTATATTAATATCTTAAAATGATATATGTCTAAAAGGGCATGTTGGTCAGTTGTCCATGGACAAAATAGGATTATTACAATGATCTTGAGGTATACAGTAAATGCTTACTCAGAGCTAATTCAATGTAGGGAACAGAAAAAATAAAAGCACACATGGGTATGCAGGATGTAAGTGCTTAAAATTTTGGGACAGAAAGTGACTACAGTCATGTGAAGGAGGAGAATAACTATGTGTATGTAATTTTAGCAGAATGTGTACAAACCTCTTAAAATGGGGATCCTTAGTAACATGGTTCTTTAACATATTGAAATAATTCTGTACCTGGAAATGCCTTCATAATATTTAATTTAAAATGTTTTCACATTCTATCATGCCTTAGGTTTAATAAAGCACATATTGTTTATATTGGAGTGTATTTTTATCATTCTGTTGTCATATAAGTTTATTCATGAGTTCAGAAAGATAGTAGACCACTCCTTTCCGTGATGAATAAAGAAAATTGCCATTCTCCTCAATGTATATGTATTACTTCAAATTTGTGAAGGATTCTTTTTTAAACTTTCTTGCCTTTTGAGTTTTGATATTCACTTGTACTTGACTAAATATTAGGATTAGTTAAAGTTTAAGAGAGGACTTATTAAAATAACTTGCAGTAGACTTTAATGTAGTTGCTAAGTTATAAAGGCAATAAGAATAGATTACCTTAACATTTTATATTTGAAAAAAAAGTATCATTTTTAAAGGTACACTGAACTGGACTTATTAATTCATTGGTTTGTTAAAGGAAGATTTCAAAGTTAATGTACCCACGAATCATTTAAAAAGAGGGCATATTTGGACAAACTTCAAGCACTTTACAGTTGCCTTCTCCAAAATAGATTTAAAGTATGGCTTGGTTAATTCCAAGTTTAACAGGACGTTAATGAGAGGAAATATGACTGGACAAATCGGAAGACCTGATTTAAACTCGAGACAGTTTAAACTTGAGGTGATTGTGTCTGTGCCATGATTCTAGGTCTCAATTTTCTTACTTGTGAAAGTGAATAATCATTATACATGCTTATACTACATAATCTGAATGCTCCAAGAATTGTGGGAACATATCTGAGAGCACATAATAAGGCAGCACTTTCAGTACTTGTGAAAAATCCAAGTAGTAACATCCTTACCAATGAACACTGCGAGGGAAGAAATAGAAGTTTTATTCCAACATACAATCCAAACAAGTAAACTGGTATCTTGTACTTCTATAAATGTACTTCTATTTATGCACTACACATTTATTTGGAAATATAATTAAATTTGTACTCATTGTTTATATGCACAGGTAAATTATAACTAGATCTCACTCTGCTATTGATGGTCACGTCTATTTTATTTCTATGCTTCAAGCATTTTCACTGATCTTATATACAGATAAAATGTAAGTCTAGCTTTATTTTTCAAGCAAAATGAATTTGTCATGTAACTAAACCCAGAACAGTCTGATATCCAGGAAGGTAAGGTCTCATGGCATGGGACAATATCCCTTCTCTTGCATTATTTTCCCCAAATTTAGAACTGTTTTATTTTCTCACATTTATATCTGCCTTTCTCCTACTTCAACTGTGTTTTTCAACTTTTCTGTTGTGAAAGAAAAGAGATGTGAATTTGAACCTAGTTTTTAATGTGCTATTTGTCAACAGATATAGCCCTGCAAGTGACTAAGTTCTTGCTTTTGTCCATCTACACTGTCATCTTGTTGCAGGACACAAGCTTCTTATGTTTTATCTACATTCCTCTAAGTGCAGAATAGTCGTATTACAAATGAGTCATTCATTTTATAACTGAATGAAATTGTTTAATATAAATATTGTTTTTTTACAATATGTTCTATAGATTTATTTTGTTATTATTTTTTATTTTTTGAAATTTCAATATAGTTATATGATTTTACCCTTTCCTCTCTTCAACCCCTCCAAATCCACTCCATCTTGCTCTCTTTCAAAATTAATGTCCTCTTTTTTTACAATTGTTGTTTTATACACACACACACACACACACACACACACACACACACACAAATACATACACACACCCATGCAAATACATGTACACATGCACATATATAGAACTATTCCTAAATATATAAACACAATCTTATTCCTCACTACAGTGCTATTTGTATGTATATGATCTCAAGGCCATGGACTTGGTATTGGATAACCAACTGAGGAAACTCCCATTTCCCCTGTTCTCAAAAGGTGTTTTGGACATAAGACTCAGAGAACCTGTTCTGGAACTGACCTGAAACCACCTACCTCTCCCACAATCCATGGCATAACTTCATGGTACCAAAAGTTGTCATGCAAACTTCCAAAGAAGGGAAGAAACGACCAGTTCTACTCAGCTATGACCCCTATGAACCACAACAATAACCAGCATGACATGATATTCCCCAAGAATACAAGAGTAGCACACACACCCTGGCAGTAATCAACAGAGACTGTATTTTTTAGAAATGTCAGAAAGGCTACATCCATGAACTTTTATTAACATATATATGGTTTTCTTTATTTATCATGTTTCTTTTATAAATAATGACTTACATTTACAGTTGGCTAGGATAATATAGCAGAACTTTTAGAATTATGGTGAAATTAAATAAAGTATGTAATTGACTTGACTCAGTTATATGCAAACCAAAATCTTGGGCTCATCAGTTTTCTGCTACAAATACCTTTTAAGCATATCTTTAAGGTTATGGTAAAAAAAATAGAAACATGAAATTTGCTATATACAAGAGAAGCATGAGCCAAACACTGATTAAATTGTTTAATATCAGAAAGCTATGTCTATATGACCTCAGAGTAAAAGTTTTAGAGTTATGGAAGAACTAATGTAATTTCAACTAGCCACATCTGTATTATGATACAAATAGAAGAAACATCATCATGGGTTCTAAACTAAATTTTATCACATGTATTTCTTCTTGATATCAAGGTACAGGATCAGAGAAATGAACTGGATGTAGCATTAGACAAAGTGAATTGCTTTATTTTAAAAATCAGAATTGTAGCTGGGATGTGTTAACATATTTACCCAATAATGACTATCATTCATAATCTTTTGACCTCAGCCTTAAATCTACATGTAGCTGTTACAAATCCTGTACTGCATTCTGAAAAACAAATATAGCACTCAACCACTTACAAAAAAATTAAAAATGTATTCCAAGAGTGTGTGCATGGAATAAATGTGAACACTGGTGGCCTTTGGATACTCATTATTTATTTGTTCTTTAAGTGAAGAAATATTTTAAGGATGAAACTGATGAGATTCTAACAGTACTGTACTACCATGGAACCAACACATATAGAGGCATAGAATCATTTAACTGCATTGTCTTGCTTTGGTCAATGTCACAGATAACAATCCGCCTTACAAATATTTCAGGATTACCCATCAGGAAAGAATTAAATTCTATGAGATCTCAAGAGGTCTGAAATTTGAAACTTGTTTTTACTAAAGATCAAGCAATTCTTAACTAGACTTTCAATCACACTCTTAAATGGACTGCTGGTGGCAGAGTAATCTGGTTTATCATCTTTTCATTATTAAAACTTTGAGATCAAATACTTTCAAACCTAGTTTTCTTCCTAGTCTCAGGAGTTTGTAATCTATATCCTATGAAATTGGAAATGGAAAAAAAGTCTTTAAAATTATGGCTAAACCAGTTTTATAGTCGCCTGTAGGGGGAACATACACGACTACAACAGCCATTTTTGTGTTCTTATTGTAAGCCAAAAGCTATTCTAAAAACTATGTGAATCAGCTCATTCAAAACTATAGGAACTATGTTGGAGAAGAAGGTGTTGGAAACCATTGAGATGAAATGGCATCATGCACACACAGCTAATTAGTCAGATTCCCAAGCCCATCCATTATCATCAAAATAATAATTGTAATAACACCAAGAGATAAGATATATAGGGTAAGATATATAAGATATATGTAGAGCAAATTCTGTTTCAAGGACTTATTATTTTATTTATTTTTGAAACTTATTCATTCTAACAAAAAACATTGTAGAGAATTCTATTATCTTAGAGGAATGATTAAAATACAGACTGGTTCAGTAAATTGTCCAATGTGACACAGCCAGTAAATGATACCTGGGACACATACCTGTTGCCTAGTTTTACTCTACAAACCTATGAAAAATCTTCTATGTGTAGATTTATAATACAATACTTTTTCTTTTAAGGCAATTTTATACCATACTGTTGACTCTTGTTTCAATTAGAATTGTAAAGGGTACAATGTCAGAATCTAAGCAATAGCACAAATGAATTAATTATCTGCTAGTAATTTACTTCCTCCATTGAGGTTTACCACTGTCTTGCTTTTGGACATTTCTGAAATTGAGTGTAGTAACATAAAATCTTATCAAGAAATAGAAAGCATCTTGCCATTATGAACATCAAATGAACACTCGTTTGAAACAGGATCTCAGTATATAGTTCTGACTAGTCTGGAACTTACTATGTAGACCCAAGCTGGCCAGAAATCTACAGAGATCTACCTGACTATCCAACTTGCAAGAGCTGAATTTAAAAGTATTCATCATCATTCCTGGAAAACTGAGCAACTTTTATTGTTCCTTACAAGCAAGCTTTATGTACATGACAGTTTACTATAAAAAGAAGTGACATTGCTCACAGCATGCCTACCTGCAGAAGCCTCCATCTGGTATTCAGATCTTCCAGAGTGCTGAGGTTATACTGTGAGAGCTGAATGCCCAATGTGGTCAGCTGATGCGCAAGGTCATTGACATGATTGACATTCTCCTTAAGCGGTGCAATTTCTCCCCGAAGTGCCTATGAATGAATTAGAATATAAAAAAATAAAGCAAAGAATATAGTCATGTTGGAACTGTAAGACATCATATGCTGTTTGAGGTGTAATTTTATCATGCTCACTCTTTGATTTGAACATGTTTATATTTCTAAAAGCTAAAAATAATACTATTAGTGCATAAACTATAAGCTCTCTGGCAAGGATATTAGGAGGTACTCCTGTTTGAAAAGCACCTGTTAAAATTAGTGCCTGTGGGTAGTTTGGATGAGAATGGCCCCTATATGCTTATATATTTGAATGCTTGGCCCTCATTTGGTGGAATTGTTTGAGAAAGATTAGAAGGTGTGGGCTTTTGGAAAAGGTGTGTCGCTGGGGGTGGATTTTGAGGTTTTCAATTCAATCATTCCCACTTTGCCCTTTCTGACTCCCTTCTCCTTTTGCTTGTGAATAAGATGTAAACAATAAGCTATTTCTCCTGCACCATGCCTTCCTGATGCCATGCTACTATGATGATCATACACTCACCCTCAGAAACAAAGCTCCAAACAAACCATTTCTCCTATAAGTTCCCTTTGTCATGGTATCTTGTTATAGCAATAGAAAAGTAGCCAAGACTTTGTAAAAGAGACCTTAGAGATCTAGCTAACCCCTTTGATTATGTGAGGAAGTAGCAAGAGGCAGTATCTATGAGGAATAGACATTTATCAGACATAGTTACTAGTCACTTAAACTTGGACTTCATCATCTCCAAAACTGACAGAACTAAATTTCTGTTATGCATAAGTCACTTGATTTATGGTATTTTCTTTTTTAATGGAAGCCTGACTAGGCTAATATACTATGTTCTATTCTTATTTCAGCAGTGTGTGTTTAGTAAGGGATAGATAATTATATTGAACACTTTCTTGGTATATCATGCTGTGACAAGCCTTACTCATCTACAAACTAATTTTTGCCTTACACAACAATCCCATGAAATTGTTACTTGGAGCGTTTTCATTTTATCTTTGAGAAAGAGTAAACTTGCAGATTTTAAATATTGAGTGCTAAAGTTCTATGGGTAAAAATGGTTGTAACCTGTGATACATATTTGTATTTGGCTACTTTTGAGTGCATATTTTTAATTATCACATTACATAACTTGGCTAAAAAATTCTACAATGACAAAGGTACAGAACAAATAAAATGGTGCTATATTTTAAATTCTATATATCAAGCAGAAATGGATTATTATTTTTAAATGAAAAGATCTACTGAATCATAAGAGTGCATTCATACTGTGTAGTCATTACATAATAAATAATTTCACTTAGGGAGGAAGGTATTTTGTCAGCCTAGGTTGACTTTCTGCTCTCATGGTATTTTAGTCCTTGTTGTAGAGGCTTCTGAAGGCTCCCACAGGGATTTCTGGCTGCCTGTGAAGCTGGAAAGCAGGACTCTCTGATGTGATGCATCATGAGGATCTACAGAACAGAACTCTATGTAGCTATGCAGAGGATATTACCATGCATTATAGCTACCCTATCGAGTTGGCATTTATGGATCTTTAACATGATGCATGGTAACCAAATGTTCCAATGAGTGACATCTAAGGGACAAACTCCCTCACTTAGGAGAACAGTTTATGAAATGTAATGTGATGTCTGTGCACAAGGACAGCATCACTTGACTCTCTCTGACTTGCTTGATCTTGGAGGTATTGTTCCCCTGTCTGGTGTTCACTGTTTTGATAAAAGCATTGTTTATCAAAGCCTCATCCATCTCCCTTGCATTTCTTCTGATTCTAAATGAAAAATGGTTTGCACAATCAAAGGAAGGATGACATTATCCTCTTAAATCAACCTGATTACCTGAAAAACTACCATGTGGCATTACAGAGAGTATAAGACTCTTAAATTGTTCTCAGATGAAATTCAGCAGGACAATCACTCTGTTGAATTTTTAGCAGAGAAAATGTAGATTTATTCCGGAAAAATGAAAAAGATCTCCAAAGTGAGGGCCACCAACAGAGGAATAATTTAAACATAAAGGCTTTTTTTTTCTAGACAGGGTGTCTCTGTATAGCCCTGGCTGTCCTGGAACTCACTCTGTAGACCAGGCTGGCCTAGAACTCAGAAATCCGCCTGCCTCTGCCTCCCAAGTGCTGGGATTAAAGGCGTGCACCACCACTGCCCAGCCAGTTTTTGTTTTAATTTTCTTAATTTACATTTCAAATGTTATCTCCTTTCCCTGTCCACCCCTGAACTCCCTATCCTATTCCTCCTTCCCTGCTTCTATAAGTGTGTTTGCCCACCCACCCACCCACCCACTCTGTGTCCCCACCATCGAATTCTCCTACACTGGAACATTGAGCCTTCACAGGACCAAGGGCCTCCCCTCTCATTCATGTCAGATAAGGCCATCCTCTGGTACATATGCAGCTGGAGCCATGGGTCCCTCTATGTGTACTCCTTGGTTGGTTGTTTAGTCCCTGGGAGCTCTTTCTATATAGCTCAAGCTGGCCTCAGATTCACAGCAATTCTACTTTATCCTAAAAAGCAAAACTTAAATTTTCAATCTTTTGAGATAGATGCTCACTATATAGGCCTGGATAGCTTGGAATTTGATATGCAGACTGGACCAATTCTTAGCTCACAGAGATCCACCTGCTTCTGTCTCCCAAGAACTTAGGTCAAAGGTGCATACCACCATGCCCAGCTCTTTTAGCTTTTAAAAGTGGTCACTAAGGAAAATAGAGGAGCAGTGGATTTGGAGGAGAGGGGAGGTGAGAAAGTTTGGAAGAAGGGGGTAGGCTGTGGTTGTGATGCATTGTATGAGACAATAATAAAGAAATATGAAAAATATATTTAAAACATGATTTCCTGTGGAATGGAGAATGTCTCATGATATTAGTGATGAATTTACCACCTCAAAAAACAAGATAGACACTTCTAAACTGCATAAATTAACAGAGTAATTTTTATGGTATTTGCTATATACAAAAACTCCTACAATATACACACTTACTAAACAGTCTATTGGTGTAATGGCATTGGGATTATACTAAAAATGTTTTATAGTAGTTGCTAGTAAAAAACTTGTTCATTTCCTTATGAAGAAATATATCTGTTAAAAGAATTTGTACTAAGAGCCCAGATAGGAAGGCTATTAACATCCATATATGAATATTTATGTCTCTCAAAAAATAATTCATAATTATTTGGTTTTGTACAATAGAAAGGTTACAAAACAGATTTCTGAAATGTCAGTGTAGAAACCTGGGCAAGGATGATGATGGTTAGGTACAAAACAATCTTTTGAGATTATTACATGCATTTCTGATAACCACATATAAACATGTGGGGTTTAAAGGGAAATAAGAACCACACTGAACATGGCTAGGTGGCAGGATGCCTCTCTGTGTGGTAGGGACGTGTTCATTTTCTCCTTTATTACATTCATAACCTTCACTTACAATGTGGATTCTAATATTTTAATATTTTTTATGTTCTCTTTCCCCAAACTCTAAGAACAATGTTGAATCACTATTCTCGAATTGAAAAAAACCTAAAGAACTAAGCTCCAGTACTCTTCCCTCTTTCATTTTTCTTTCTAAAATATACGATTCTCCTTCTCTAAATTCTGCAGTGTATCCTATACTTCCCCTCCTTCTAGTAATGATAGATGATATTCCATAAAGTGATCTATAAGTATGTAAAACTATGCTAGCTGTTGTATGGGTGGCCACTCTCATTAGGTCAACTTTCAGTTGCTTGTACATTGAAGTATATATATATATATATATATATATATATATGCATGCATGCTTGCAATCCTGTTTTCATCAACATTAAAATGCCAATTTTGTGATTTCCAAAATCAAAGAAGTGCTCACTTTAAGAAAATAAAAGCTACAATATCTTGAAAAATCAGACTAAATCCTGTGCAAAGTTGCTTCACAAAGAAAAAGATAATTGTCAATTAGGTAAGTATAGATGAGACTTCAGCCAAACATTAGGAAAGTAACTTTCAGAATTTAGAAGTTTGAGGTCAGAATGCTTCCTATATTTTCTGAGGCAATTTTTCTACACCAAATCTGGAAATCAAACAGCTTATGTTACTAGTGTATCTTACAGAGGACTCCAGTTAGTTGATATTAACCCAAAGAGTCTTCACACAACAAGAAAATATTTGTGACTATTTAAATTTTAAAAAAAGTTTAATCAATATTTTAAATGTGATCTCTATTTAACCATGTTTATGCATTAACTGCTCAACTACAGTGCTTAATTGAATCAGAAGAGGGAACATCTATTATAGTTTATTTTACTCATAATTTTCTATACTTGATGTTACTATTAGGCTTGACAGTAAGTCTATTTACTAGCTGAAACACCTCACCATCTTGACAAAAGCTTTTTAAGTCTTTTTATTTATTATTATTATTATTATTATTATTGAGTCAGGGTCTCTCATGGCTAACCTAGAAATAGCCATGTAGCCCAAGTTGGCCTGAAACACACAATTCCTCTTCCTTAGATAATCCTGCAAAGACTTGAGGTGCCAGGATGGGAGGATGCCCACCCCAACCTTCACAGAGCAGAAAGGAATGGGATGGGGAAGAACTCTGTGAGGTGGGGGCAGCATTTGGATGGAATGAAAGAGGGAGGAGGAGAGAAAGAGAGAGAGAGAGAGAGAGAGAGAGAGAGAGAGAGAGAGAGAGAGAGAGAGAGAGAGAGAAATAGAGGGTGTAGAATACGGAAATTTTGATTGGGAGAGGTCTGTTGATAAAGTGGCAGTTAAGGAGCTGCCTTCAGCTCCTGCTGCCTTGACCTGTCTGTGATGATGAACCATACCTTTGAACCTTGAGTCAGAAGAAACTTTTGTTTCATTTTGTCAGGATATTTTGTCACAGCAACAGGAAAAGGAACTAATTACTCTATGTAAAGTGTGAATACAAGCACTACATCATTTAAACAGATCTAACAGTGAGTTGAAAATGTCAAAAAGTACCTTTGGCCAATATGATATATTACTCCATTAGGTTTTATTCTAGTTTGGAAATAGTGAGAAAGTATTGAGAGCCATTATACTACAGATTTCTGTGAACAACTTTAACATCTGGAATAAACTCTCCATGAAAGAGTTATTTTATTATGACTAGTTAAATGCAGGAGGAGTTTTCACTTCATCAAATATCTGATTAGCAATACAAAAGAACTAATGTAAATGATATATAAGTTTGATATGTCAAGTTTTTCTTTTATAAAATTAAATTTCCTGTCATCTTTTTTTGCTTATCTTTATGTAGTTTAGAATTTTTTCAAGTATGTTTGGAATTATAGTCTTCAACCACTTTTATGAAGAAAGAAAAGGAATTTTCTCTTATCAAGGAAATGTCATTTTTGAGGAAGCAATTTTTAACTTGACAGCTAAGAGGCTCTTCCTGCTCTAAGACATAGAAAGTCATTGTGGAAGATAAGAGTAAGCTGAGGGAGGTGTGTGTGTGTGTGTGTGTGTGTGTGTGTGTGTGTGTGTGTGTGCGCGCGCACGCGTGTATGCATGTGCGTGTATGTGTGAGTGTGCATGTGTTATACAAACAAACATGAGCATAAGAGGACAGAAGAAGATGCTGGAAAGTTCTTTTATTGTTGTCTGTCTGTTACATGTGAGGGCTCCCTCATTGAACCTGAAGCTCAGTATTTTGGCAAGGATGTTTGGCACTGATACCGGCCTGGCTCTATTCCCCAGCACTCTGGTTACAGACCCATGAGGTAATGGTTGGCTTCTGTGTGGGTGCTGGGAATCCGAACTCAAGTTCACTTGCTTTTACAGTAAGTGTTCATCCCCACGGAGCCTTTTCCCCAGCCCCAGGAATTCTATTTCAATAGCCTTTGTTTATTCTGTGAAATTGGGAAGCAACAGACTAGGCATAGTGTGCAATGCATGGTGTGTAATGAATATTCACAGAATTTGAAGATGAATGAAGGCTAAGTGGGGACATCTGAACTAGTTGTGATAGAGATTGTGAGAGGAAGTTGACCTATGAAATGCAACAATGTTGCCAGATAGCACAGAGAGTCCATTTGAGGCTGAGGATCAAAATGTTTTAGCAGAATCAATCTGTTCTAATTCCCTTCTCCAACAATGTTCTCTTCGAGAAAGGAGAAAACAGTTGATCGGAGTTTAAGGTTTTGTCAGATGATTGTGGCACAAATACTTAAGGATAAGGGCATTTCAATTTTAGACAGAATGTGCCTGAAGTACAGACTGGAATCTAAACTGGATTAGAAGGAACGTGAATCAAGATGAGACTTGTAGATGAAACGAAAATAGAAGCATCAGTTGTGGATGTTCAGGATAATGTAAGAGAGGCCAGAACAGGAGGAGCTGTACAAATAATCCAGAAGGAAAAAGAGAGTCTGGGATGCTCAAAAAGCTCTCTATTTATATATGTATAGATGATATACATGCATATATAGTATATATATGCCTAGTTTATATATGTAAATAGCTTATGCATATATGTACATCTTTACTTATGAACAAATAGTGCTACTAAAAGTCTACAAATCTCTTCTTAAGGCATTCAACCTTCCATCTAAGCTTTCAACATGATCATCTGTAGGGGTCCTGTACGACTTTACCAGGAATTCAAAATGAGTTGAGTCAAACAATGAAGAAGTATAGTGTTTCTTATACTATATAGAGACATTTGTATTACCAGTACTACTTAAGAAATGAAAGAGCAGCTAACTGCATTTTGTTCATCTACAAGAAAGCCTTACTGAACAAATGTTTGTGAAACAAGACCCTGAAAAAAATAGCCTGAACACATGAAGTATTAGATAAAGTTCCAAGATTCTGGGACTGGATATGGGAAGCTATAGAAGAAGAGAGAAAAATCAGGTCCATAAACAAATATTATTATGGAATTTACCTGCTGCTCTCATCATAGGCTCAAAGAAGTTCTCACTACATCTAGCTCCCCAGAAATTAAGGGCAGGTAGAGCTGAGCTGTTCTTGTGGCTTCATATTTCAAGCTCACTGTATCATACTAATACTGCCAAGAGAGTAAAAAATTGGTCCCTGATTTGCCAGGCCAATGGAGATTTCTTAAATATCTGTGTGGAACAATACCCTTAAATTTTATTGGATCAACCACAATAAAATGGATAATGAGATGCAGGCAAGCCTTAATGAAATGCATCAGGATTAAAGACCACCTGCATCTTAGCTTTTTCCTCTTGGGTTTTTTTCTCACTTAGTGTGGTTCCCAAGCAATTGAGCTAGCTTTTGATGCTCATTGTTGTAGGGCAGGAAGGATAGTGAAAGATACTAGAAGAAAGACAAGAAAGCTAAGGGCAGATGTAGTCCCATTTGGAGAGCTTAGTCTCCAGAACCTTTGATGCATAAATCATGCCTTAGTGGGACACATGTTGAGACAAAGGGATTACTTTCATTTACCCCTCATGATTTTAGAGGAAACAAGATGGGAAAAAGTTTTTCCTTTTGGTTGAAGGAAGTTCTTTGGGAAAGGATTCTCTTCTGAGCATTTAGCACCAAACATTCAGAGATATGAGGGAAGGGGTACATCAGGTCATTTAAGGAATCTGGCTAGACAACTTTCCAGCAGTCACTGTATCTAATTACTCATTCTTTTTTTACCTCAGGAACATTTTTTTTCTGCCCATCTCTCCACCCCAAAATCTTTCTCACATTAATTCTCATTTCTAATGCTATGAGGCTGCCTCAGAGCTTCATCAAAATGGAAGAATTATATCTTCTTTAATGTTGAATTCTTTGTTTCTTCTAAATTCAGAAGGACATTATGGAGCTATGACAGAGGAGTTAGTGGTCAGACTACATGAACACAATGCTCTGTCTTGAGCACATTTGTCTCTGAAAGAGACCTTCTTGACAATAAATTTTGCCAAAGAAGCATGGATTAAAAAATAGAAATACAAGTGAATTCCACCTCAGTATCTGTTTTTTATCGTGGTAGCCTGAAGGCAAAAATATGTGCTTTCATTGTCTCACTTGCATTCACTTTTCAAGAAAATTATAAACTTTAATATTTGGGCAAGGTAACTTTTGACAAGCAAGCTGAATAAGCACATAAATAATGAAACAGTATCAAAACTAATGACCTAGATGTAGCATAAATCAGGATGACTTAGGGAAGGTTAAAAATTAAAAAAAAATGTAAAATTTGTTAGCATAAAGAGATTTTATGTTCTTATTTACCAAGTACTTATCAACAATTATATTTTAATTGTTTTACTCAGAGTCAACCTGATTCCAAATTTGTGACATCAGAATAATAGCATTTGACTGCTGTACTTCTTAAGTTTTTGCACAGAGAACCAATATTTTTACAAATGAGAAGTGATCTTTTACTTCTTCTCATGCTATTGAAAATAATATAAACACAAATAGAAAATGTTCTTTTAAACATTTCACTTTTTCGTTAATTACAATTTGATATAGCGCCTCACTACAGATCACAGGTATGAACTTGTGATTCTCTTGTAGCAGCCTATAATTTCTTCATCTGTCATGTCCTGGAAACTTCCATGAAGTTAAACTCAGTGTCTTTAAAACAAAGACTGAATATACTTGCTATTCAATAGCAACCTTCTTTTTAGAATACCTTTAAAAAGGTTTACTGCTGGGTGTGGTGCTGCACGCCTTTAGTTCCAGCACGTGGGAGGTACAGGCAGAGAGCTCTATGAGTTCAAGCTTAACCTGGTCTGTGTTGCAAGCCACAAGCTACACTGAGAAGCCCTAGCCAACAAAATTGGTCTATTTTTATGTACTTGTGTTTTTCTGTATGTGTATGCTGATGCTCATGGAGGACAGAAGAGAGCACTGGATCCTCTGATGGTTTGAACTGGACAATGTTGGTGCAAAGCAGTGAACTCAGGTCCTCTGAAAGCTCTTCCAGTGTTCTTAAACACTTAGGCATTTCTCCAAATTTAACAGTGTAGTTTCAGAATGAGGAATAGGACAACAGTGATGATAAAGGAAACACTTTAACTAGTTTGATATTTTTTATTTTGGGTTTGTAGTGCATGTGTGTATGTACACGTATAAGAGGACAAAGCCACCTGTGTTTGCACATGTGAAATCCAGAGATCAGCATCAGGGATCTTCATCGCTCACGGTTCTAATTTAACTTTCGAGACAGGATTGCTCAGTGAAACTGGAGCTTGGTTTTTCCAATAGACTGGCTGTCTTGCAAGCTTCCAAGATCCTCCTGTCTTTGCCTACTCAGTACTGGAGTAGCACACATACATTGTCATACCCGACTTTTTTACATGAGTATTGAGGATCCAAACCCAGGTACTCATACTCGTAGAACAAACTGATACCCACTGAGTCGTATCTCCAGTCCCAGGTTTCCTAGGTTTTAACTTAAAAAAAAGGCAATCTGAAAAATCTTACTTTAATTAATTTCCTTGAAAACTTAATTCTGTTGTCGTAAGTATGACTGCTAATTATTTCTCTGTTATAAAAAAGCAAGCAAACAAGCTAAACAAATAAAGCCATTTTAAGCTTTCTACAGTTTTCGAATGACACAATTAAAACTAATAAAAAACGTAGTTCATGACTGTTTTACAGAGGATAATTGCAAAATATGCACAATTAAAATAAAAGGGTTTCTAATGAGTATAAACAAATCATTTAAGCAGGCCATGTTTAGGCTGCTAAAGAAACAGGGGGGAAAAGCCAGTATTTACTTTCTGAGAAATTCTAATTATATGAGATGACATATAAAGCAAGTGGAAGTTAACGAAATTTACTAACATATTTAAAGTAAGTAACAGTACATAAACCATTAAAAGGATCAATCACTGAGAAGCTACTGGTGATTGAGGGATACTGAGGGTAAGAATCACTTCTTTAGGGTGAGTGTGGTCACTAGTAGGTGGCTCATGCTTCAGTAGACAGCCCCACATCCATGCTTACATGGACAGCACTTATTCAATCCAATGGGGTATAAAAAGTAAACACATTATGTTGGGCAGATGTGTTGGGGCAGGTAAGTCAGCAGAGTTGCAAAGAAGTGTGAGGGTAGATATGATCCATATACATTGAAATATATATATATATATATAATTTTATTTTTAAAATTTAAAATGATTTATTAATTAATTTTCAACTAATTTAGTGTGTATCCCTCTATGTCTCTGTCTCTCTGTCTTTTTTCTTCTACTATTTTCTTAAAACTTTTTATTTATTTAATTTTTTATTGGATATTTTCTTTATTTACATTTCAACTATTATTCCTTTTCCAAGTGTTCCCCAGAAACCTCTTATCCCATCCCCCTCCCCTGTTTCTTTGATGATGTTCCCCCACCCACCCACTCCTACCTCCTTGCCATTGAATTTCCCTACACTGGAGGATTGAGCCTTCACAGGACCAAAGGCCTCTCCTCTCACTGATGCCTAACAAGGCCATCCTCTGCTACATATGCAGCTGGAACCATGGAATTTAATGAAAATGAAGGCACATCATACAAAAACTTATGGACACAATGAAATCAGTGTTTAGAGGAAACCTCATAGCTCTACATGCCTCCAAAAAGAACCTAGAGAGAGCATACACTACCAGATTGACAGCACACCTGAAAGCTCTAGAACAACAACAACAACAAAAGTAAATATACCCAAAAGAAGTATACGGCAGGAAATAATCAAACTCAGGGCTGAAATCAACCAAGTAGAAACTAAAAGAACTGAATAAAGAATCAACAAAACCAGGAGCTGGTTCTTTGAGAAAATCAACAAGATAGATAAACCCTTAGCCAGACTAACCAGAGGGCACAGAGACAGTATCCAAATTAAGAAAATCAGAACTGAAGAGGGAGACATAACAACAGAAACTGAGGAAATTTTAAAAAAATCATCAGTTCCTACTACAAAAGCCTATACTCTACAAAACTGGAAAATCTGGATAAAATAGACAATTTTCTAGACAATACTAGATATTAAATTTAAATCAGGATCAGATAAACCACAGTCTCTTAACCCCTAAAGAAGCCACAATTACTCTCATACCTAAACCACACAAAGACCCAACAAAGAAAGAGAACTTCAAAACAATTTCCCTTACAAACACTGATGAAAAAATACTCAATAAAATTCTCACAAACTGAAACCAAGAACACATCAAAATGATCATTCACCATGATCGAGTAGGCTTCATCCTAGGGATGCAGGGATGGTTCAGTATTCGGAAATCCATGAATGTAATCCAATATTTAGGAGATGGACCCTGCACAGTCATGGAAACCAGGTTCTTCCCATGTAGCAAGACCAGACCCAAAACCCGTTTTTATTTACGTTCTAGCTGTTTTGCATTCTTTGGCTTGATCTTCCTGAACTCAACTCATCACAATCACAGAGGATCAAATTCATATGCTTGTCAAAAGCCTTAAATGTGCCAATGAAGAGTCTTCCATGGTGCAGGATACATCTCATTCTATAGTCAATATGCTGCAGCATCTTGCTACTCTTACCCACAGTCATTACTGCTGTTCCACAATAGCCATTGTCAACACTAAATTTTCAAAATCCTTAATACTTGGGGGAGGGCTATAAATAAAGATTTGATACAGACTATTAACACACAATGTAAGCTTGACCAAAGTTTCACAAACAGTGGATGAGTCCTGTTTTCCTTGACTTCCAATGACTTGAAGTTTGTACACTGCTTTAACCACCTCTTGGTGTCTCAGCTAAGAATGCCTGTCTCAATTCTGCCTGGAAATCCACCACAGACACTTGCTGTTGCTGAGAACATCATGGGTACAAGTGACACTCTTGGTTGCTCAGTGAGGCTGTCCTTCTATGTTTGACCTGGACCTCGACCTCTGGCATGTGCTGTTCAGTAGTTCTTCTCAAGTGTAAGTGATCCCATTTTTGAACTCAGTATCTGGTATAGCAATAATCATAACAGTCAGCTGTCTTATGAGACTGCATTGAGTTACAGTTAGACCTTCCTCACTCCATTGTGTTGCAAATCACTCCTCAGAACCAAGCATCAGGCATCTCCAGCTCGCTCTCCTCTCTGCGCTAGACTTGTCACAATCTGTTCTGTCTCTCTGTCTTCCTGACTCTTTCTCGTTCTCTCTGCATGTGTGTGTGTGTGTGTGTGTGTGTGTGTGTACAGGTGTCGTCAGAGGCCAAAAATGTGGCATATGTCCTGGACCTGGAAGAGCAGCAAGCACTCTTAATTATTGAAGCATCTCTTAAACCCCATGTTTATATGAGTTCCAATGAATAAATTAAACATATTATTAAAAATATCAACCACAAGGACATTCATCTTCAAATGAAGAAGTTATTTTACACAAATGTTGGTCTTTTGTTTAACAAGCTCTTGTGTCCTTTTATTTTGAGGGCTAAGAATGGAACCCAGAGCTTAGTGCATGCTAGGCCTGGGCTTTAACACTGAACTAAACCTTACCATTTAGCAAACTTTTCACACTTGCAAACATTCGTAATCCCCAAAACATTTCTTTCTACAATTGTTGCTATGTAGAGATGCAATTCCTTTCCTTTATTTCTCTACATGGCTCAAAATATCAGTTTATCAAAATGGTTATCAACTAATTCAGCACATCATCATGATGAGGGCTTGTTAACAGAGTCTACTTAGTTTCACCCAGTGTTTATTATTCAGTAGTCTGAGGTGGGCCTGCAAATCTGACATTTATATTATAACAAGAACTTGATTTATGCTGAGCTCTGAAACCTCACCAAGCTGCTTCCTTCTTCTTCTTCTTCTTCTTCTTCTTCTTCTTCTTCTTCTTCTTCTTCTTCTTCTTCTTCTTCTTCTTCTTCTTCTTCT
>NW_021604606.1:1132698-1142220 GCF_004785775.1 Grammomys surdaster | reverse complement strand
CTTCTTCTTCTTCTTCTTCTTCTTCTTCTTCTTCTTCTTCTTCTTCTCCTTCTTGTTATTATTATTATTATTATATTCATTTACTTTACATTTAGATCACAGCTTCCCCTTCCTCCTCTTCTCCCACTCCCTACTTCTCCCCTCTCCAACAGACCAGCTCTCCTTTCCTTTCTCCTCAGAAATGGGGAGTCCTTTTATTGATATCAACTAGCCTTGGCTATCAAATTGCAGTAGGATTAGTTGCATCTTCTCCTATTATATCTAGACCAGGCACTTAAAGAAGGCAACCAAGTCAGTGACAGAGACATCCCCTGCTCCCATTGTTAGGAGTCTCACAGGAAGTTTGAGCTGCACAATTGTTAAAGGCCTAGGTCTGTCACATGTGTACTCTGGCTCATGGTTCAGTCTCTACAAGTCCTTATCTTTTGATGTTCATGATCCTTCTTGCTCCTTCAATCCTTCCTCCCTCTCGTCTACAAGATTCTATGAGCTCTGCCTAATATTTGGCTATGGTTCTCTGCATGTGTTTCAATCAATGGCTGACTGAAGCCACTCTAATGACAATTATTATAAGCTCCTGTCTATAAGTAGAGAAGAACATAATTAATACTGTCAGGGGTGGGCTTCTTATGGCATGAGTCTTAAACTAGACCAGTTATTAGTTGACTATCCTCTCAATTTCTGCTTTCTCTTTTACCCCTATACATCTCATAGGGAAGACAAATTGTAGGGCCAAGATTTTGTGGCTGGGTTGTTGTCCCAATCCCTCCATTGGAAGTCTTGTCTGGTTACAGCAGATGGCTGTTTCAGACTCCATATTTCTTATTGCTAGGAGTCTTAGCTAGGGCCACCCTCATAGATTCCTGGGAGTTTCCATTTTCCTAGGTTTCTAGCTCATTCCATAGATGTCCTTCATTCCAGTTATCTCTTCCAGTACTCTCCCCCTCCTTCATTCCCCAACTTGATCCTTCCTGTTCCTATCTCTATTGCCTTCTCCACCCAGTTCCTTTCCTCCATCCACCCTTCCAAATCTAATCTATTTCTCTTTCTCAGTGAAATTCAAGCACTCTACCTTGGGCCATCCTTGTTATGCAGCTTATTTAGGTTTGTGGATTGTAACATGGTTATCCTGTACTTTATGACTAATATCTGCTTATAAGTGAGTACATACCATTTTTGTCTTTCTGGGTTTGTGTTACCTCATTAAGGATGATCTTCTCTAGTTCCATCCATTTTCCTGCAAATATTATGGTGTCTTGTTTTTAATAGCTAAGTAATACTCTATTGTGTAAATATATCACATTTTCTTTATCCATTCTTCAGTTGAGGGACATCTAAGCTGTTTCCAGTTCCTCACTATTATGAATAAAGTTGCTATGAACTTAGTTGAGCAAGTGTCCTTGTGGTATGGTAGAGCATCTTTATGGTATATGGCCAGGTGTGGTAAAACTAAGCTTATTCTTGACTTTGTGACTCTAAGCATACAGTTCCCCAGGCTTGGAGCTGACATTTCTGTTGTCTAACTGGCTCCTATTTATTTACTTTGGATTCTGCCTAAATGCTACCTCTACAACAAGATTACTGGTTGTTCAAACCTAGCATAAGAGTCCCGAATTTTCTCACTTTCCCTAATCTACCCCTCAATTTCCAAGTAAGTGTTTCCTTGCCAGTTTACTCACTAGCACTTCTTTCCCAAGTTCCAAAAGCACATAAAGGGAAGGCAACTCTATGCATTTTTCCCACAGGCTATTTCTGTAACTGGCATATGAAAATCATCAATACTTGTGCAGTAAAGAATAAACAAGTGCTGGGGATTTAGTAGTAAAAAAGTTGCAAGGCTCTAAGTGCTACTCCCTATTCCCAAGCAAACAAACAAACAAATCTGTAGAGAATTAGACACATTTGCTTAATCACTAACACTGTAGGCTAACAGTTATTGTTAAACTTCTTATAAACCGTTGGCTACATAAATCTGATAAAAAACCTGATCATTTGCTTTGAGATCCATATCCATATTTTTAAGTCTACCAGTTGACTTTATGTTGGAAACATGTTTAGGGGCCATTTTCCAAATCATTGCTACCTCTTTATTAAAAGTATAAAGCTTCATTTTTGTTTCAGATAGGAATTATTTCACAAAATGAAACACATGGAAAAAAGAGGGCATGACCTTTTTAAGGAACATACATTATAATGCTGCTGATACAACATGGTGCATCCTCTGAAGTATATATATTTTTAGTTGTTTTGAGACAATTTTAGCCCATCCTGGCCTAGCACTTACTATGTAGTTCATGCTGACATTGAATTTGTGGCAATCCCCCTGTTTCAGCCTCCCCAGGCTGGGATTTCATGTTTTCATGAAAATACCTGGATTGGAGGGTACTTTAACAAAGTGATAGGAAAAAAAAACTAATATAAAGTATAATACAATAATCCAGGGTCACTATGTAGAGTTGTTTAATAAAATCCATTTGAAATTTAACCTGGGATTTCTTATTGAATTTATAGACCTTGACCTGGTCTTCTTTAAAGAAAGAATGACTTTATTGACTTTGTCCAAAAAGGTACTTATGAGGGCTGGGATTTTCCATGCTGGTTGAGACTGGTTTTTATCCTCTGCTGCTGGTGGGTTCCTCACTTCCCAGTTATTTCCTCTCTAATTCTCCCTTGGCCCTTGAACATTTTAGGGATTTCTAGTAAAAAAAAGTGATTAAATAATACTATGATCCAAGAAATCACTAAATATTAGATTTTAACAAAGGTCACTTACAAATATTTCCCAAGCAATGGTTTTATGTCAGAAGGGAAAATAACAAAGGCATCTCAATATTGCTTTAAAAAGGAGTAAGGAGATCTGACATATTCTTTTTTTCCTTTTATTCTATATATGGCTAGTTAAATATACTGGCTGGAAATACCAGAAATAGAAAGTCACACAAGACCTAGTTCTGATAAGGTCAGGGATACTATATGAAGCAGAGGATAATAAGTACATTTTCTGCAGAGCCACAGGCTACAATCATATCTTGGGCGGTTGCCTCTTTGGAGCTGATTCTTCACATTATTCCAGGATAATATGACTTTCCTTACTATTCCACTATACAAAGTAAGGTCTTCTTGAGCTAAACACTGAAATATAGTATATGAAACTGACATAGGAAAACAAAGGATGTGTGATAGAAAAATAGATATACATTCAGACTTTAAACAATAGATAGAAAACCATAATGCATATTTTAAAACATAACTTTTGTAACCCGAACTATGAAGTAAGAATTGTGGTAAAAATGAATTTTGGGCATTTCCTTAGAACATGATTGTAATCAGTATTCATTAAGTTCACTTTTGCAGAGTAGACAATGCAACTGTATTCAGAAGGGAATGAATGGTATGCCCTCTGTAAAACCTAGGGTCCAGGGTAATCAGTAATTCAGTTGAAAACACTCATTTGTATACACTATGTTATATATATATATATATATATATATATATATATATATATATATATAAAATATCTCTACATGAGAACTCTAAATAGCCTCATAGTCATTAACAGAGAAAGCAAAGATATTATAAAACACTGTAGGGGTGGAGAGATGGCTCGGAGTTAAGATCACTTGCTGCTTTTGCAGAGGATTTGGGTTTGATTCCTTACACCCAAACAGTGTCTATTAACCATCTGCAACTTGAGTTCCAGAGGATCTGATTCCCTCTTCTGGCCTCCTCCATGAATACCAGTTATGGACACACTGCAGACATAAACATAGGCAAAACATTCATACACATAAAATAAAATAAAAAAATGAAGAATTCATTCTTCAAGAAATTATTTTATAGGGTCCAGAAAGTGCAAAAAAAAAGATGTGTGGCATATTAGGAGATAATTCTGAAAAAATAAGAAGTTTGAAGTTACTCAGAGAGAAGGAGTAACATAAAAGTCACGTCCCTCTGAAGAGAGAATGTTCATCTACAAAATACCATGAGTATCATTATAGCCAAAAGCCATTCTAAAGAGGAGGAGGAAGTGGAAATGCAGTGTTTGTATAGAGAGGCAAGAAATAAGAATAGGCAGAAACAGGATCCTGGCAACTGGAACAATTTATTCATAAGCAAGTCTTTAAGGGACTGGAAATGTAAAGAAAATACTTATCTCTTTGCTTTTATGCATATCTCTATATCTATCTATCATCTATCTATCTAGCTATACATTTATATCAAAAGTAGAATGGGGTATCTGTTATAGGCCATGAATATTCCAGTTATTAGTGATAGAACCACATAGAAGAAGTCCTTGTGATTATATAGCTTAACTATTATGTATATTTTTCATACAAATACTTTATATTGTTATGTAAGTTTATGAAGAAACAAATACCAAGCCAAAATGTATGCAAAGCTATAAGATGTATCTTGTTGCCAAGGCAATACCAAAAAGTGAAGTAATGCATGTGCTTGCATATATAATTAGTGCAAACACATGCGTTTTCTCACTCAAACAAATTAAGGGGAAGCTACTTCTGTATGTATGAATAATGATTATTAGATGAATCTAAGGTTGTGGGTTACTTGCACAATATATTAGACCTACTTTGTTTTATAATGGTAATCTTCATTTAATTTTGGTTTGATGTGGTAGGCACTCACTATTGAAACAGATCAGATTTTTTTGTGAATTTGCTTTTCCATTCAATGTATTATCAACTTAGAAATGCTAAGGCATAAATGAACTGAAGACAAATGTCTATTTTCTAAGAATCGAGATAAAATAATATATGCAAAATGGATGAAAAGGATTATAAAATGTTCTTCAATATTCACTTTTACTTTAAGCTTATTGTACCTCCTAAATTTAATTAGTGTTTTGAGTCTTTCCAAAATGGCCTTATTTCTTTCAAATGAAACAATAAAGCAAGATAGGCAACTGCTTAAAGTCAAATAAAATGAGCATAAAATGAATTTTCTTCATTCAAATGTGCACAACTTCATGTTTGAAAGTTAAATTTGTAAACTTGTTATAATAATGGTTCCTTTTTATTTCAGTATATTCTGAGACTGCAAAGAAAGTCTTAAGTATTCACATCTGAGCAAATACTAGCACTACAGATTTACCAATTGCAGTTATTTCTGCCTCCGTGAACATACTTGTATGTCGAACTGAGAGTTAACCCAGTTCTTTTTTCTTTCTCAACATGAAATTGAAGACTTGCATTTACAAGATAATATTTTGATTTTTCTGATATCATCTGAAGACAATATCAAAATTCAGATCTCGTTTAGTCCATTATGACAACTGTTATGATAATATCCAGTTAACTCCATGCAAATGATGAATCAATGACTCATTGAACAAATGTCTAAATGTTAATTATCTACTCAATGTTTTTAAATATTTGTTAAGAAAAAAATCATTAGACAAATACACTTATTAAAATAATGGTAGATACTCAACAAAAACTGTTATAATTAAATATTTAATACATTTTCTTTTCATCTTCTCCCAAGTATGAATATGATATCTTAAAAAATATGTCCATAAGATGCTGTGTTGTATGTGAAAGAGACTAGGATTTGTTTGAAAAATATATGAAATCTTAATAAAACATTCCTTTTACTAAGTATTCATCAGGTTTTGTGTCATTTAGGTAAGACTTCTTTAAGTCTCGTCATGCATACTAAGCTTACTGACACATTTTTGTCAGCTGAGTCACTCAGTCAGCCATAGTTACGTCTTCTTTTAACCTTTATAACAAAATATCAAGGGCATTCGAAAGATCTGTAAGGCCATGACAAGAAAGGGCTGTATGTTTATGTTTAGGCCATGTTTAATTGAATTAAAATTATATCACATCCACCTTTCCCTACCCTTCGTCTCCTCGCAGCTTCCCACGTTGAATCCCTCTCACGTTTCCTGACAACCAATTTGATAGCATCTTTTTGTTTAAATTATTATTTTTCCATGCATATATATATCCTGAGTCAATTTTGTTATGTGTGTATGGTTTCAGAGCTGTCTGCTAAGCAATGAACAACCAATAAGAGGCCTCATCCCTGGGAGAGGCTAATCTTCTTACTCCCAGTAGTTGCCTGAAGTTCTTTGTCTAGGGAATGGGATCCCACACAATTTAGCCTACATTCTTTTAATTTTATAGCATGTTGGATGAGGAGAAAACACCACTTAACTCTTATTATAATTCAAGTGTTATGAGTTTGTAGGTCAAAATAATTCCTTCTCTTGTTAGAAATATGTGAATATCAACAGCCAAGAGGCAAACTATGGGAGAGGCAGGTACATGTCATTCCAAGTAGCTTACTTGGTTACAGACAGATAAAAGATTTAAATGACAATTAAATAAAAATTATCTAATTATATTTAATATGTTTTAGTTTAACAGCAATGTATAATTTCAAATTGGGTTAAATTGCTTCAAGGTAGGAAAATGAATGAATGAATGAATGAATGAATAAATACATGCAAATGAGGGGTAGTTTGACATTGATTCTAAAAATCAAAGCAACACACTGTTAATGGCCATTATTTACTTTTGTTTCAATTTAATCAGTTTTTAATAGATTGCCTTTAATTCCTTCTTTTCACTAATTTGCTCATGTCACACTAAGATCAGGAATTTTTGATACAGAAAATTATAAATGAGTTTACTGAATCTATAATCATACAGAATTGCAGAGAACAAAATTTATGAAAACAATGATGTCTTAAACAGGACTTGCAGGCTCTAAACACAACAAAGAAAATATATTCACCACAGAAATTAATTATTTAAAAGAAAATAGAAATCTAACTGTTCAGTATTCCAGAAATCATTCTGATTAAGAGAATTTTACAGCTTGGGGCTGAAAACACCATGGAAACTTAATAAATAATAAAGTTTACAAGCAAAAAGCCTAACAATAATATGTGGATCAATTTTTTAAAACAATTGAAAAATCAAGGTTTCTTTAAATGTTTTACTGTAGATAATCCAACTAACTCAGTTATTGAATGGGCATCTTATTTGGTTTTACCCTAACCATTTCAATTTGCATTGAACATAACTCAAATTCCTTTGATGTAGAATCCTTCATTCTTTAAGATGTCAGCATAACAGAGAATTTTGTTTTTAATATTTCTTACTTAATCTTAAGAGAAATTTAAAAACTTAAAAATCATATTTATCCCATAAACCACTCACCTATGCAATAACTTTTAACACTGTAATTGGTATCTAATATAGATTGTTGTTGTACTGCTTTTGGAAAAAAATCCTTCTTTGTCAATCACTATAGTTAAGATTCATTCTTACCCCTCTCAGTGGTCTTTAATTTTCTCCCTATGTACAAGTTTAGTTTTATATGTAAATATGAGCCCGCCATTCTGAATATAGTACCTCAGTAAGTTGACAAGGTAAGTTATCAGGAATAAAACTCCTGGGGAAGCTATCAGCTATTCATATCTAACAAGCAGGTCTTAGAGACTGTTGAATAGTGTCAACTGCTCTGAATGCCCTAGATTTCAGAAATTATAACATACATCCTTTCTGTCAGTATTTTTGGCAGAAAATAATGTACAGAATTTATTGTTGTCATTGACAATGTATTAAACAGTTATAAAAATAAAAAATTATGGGATTGTATGTTTTAACTTCAATGTATGTTATACTAAAAAAAATAATTATATCATAGGTCAATTGAAATAACCCTAAAGTTATTCATACTGGTATTATTAAAATACCAATAAGAAAGTTGACGAAAATAACTGTGAGTACCTTTTAAAAAAAGGATTGAGAGATGCATAGATTATCGTTTATTTCAAGGTTCCTGAATGAAATGACTAATAGTGTGAGGAATTGGTCCCTGCCCATGGGATGTGTCTCTAAATGGGCTGGCCACCGGTCAGCCATTCCTTCAGTCTCTTTGTTCTTGTATTGTTTTTAGACAGGACCAATTTTGGGTCTAAAAGTTTGTAATTGGGTTGGTGTCACTATCCTTCCACTGAGACAGAGGCAGGTAGCCACCGGCAAATATAGGATGGAGGTTGGGGATCCCAGTCAAAGAGTTAGGGGAAGGATTGAAGGAACTGAAGAGGATGGAAACCCCACAGGAAGACCAACAATGTAAAAGTATCTGGACCTCTGGGAACTCCCAGACGTTGAGCCACCAACCAAAGAGCACACACAGCCTGGCTGGTATGAGGCCCTCAGCACCTATATACAGGGGGCTGCCATGTCTGCTCTCAATGGGAGAGTATACATCTAATCCTTTAGGGACTTGATGCATTAGGTTGGGGGGTAAGATCTTATATTTTATTGGCACTTTCTTCTCATGGGTTATGCATCCCCTAACTCCCATACTGGCTTTACCAGAAAGGAAACTCTCTACACATATTGTTCCTTGACCTCATCTCCAGGGACCTGCTTCCAGGGAACTTAGAATAGAAGTTCACATCATTAAGGAACTGTTAATAAAAACCCTAAAGAAAACATATTCAAACTTACAAAGAGACATGGACATTTTGCATTATGATTACCAGGTGAAAGTGCAAAAGGTAAATCTGAAGTGACAATAATGGCCAACTCATTGTGCATATGCAGTAAGTGAATGAAGCTGGTGGGAAGAAATGATTTCTCCACAAATGATGCAATCCTTCATTTGAGGGTTTCAATTATGCTTTCATATTTATAGGTGAATACACTTAAGATTTTGGGAAAAAAGCTTCTTCCCATTAAAAAATGACAACTTTTCCTAAGTGAACACCTTGAAACTGACATGAATTTTAAAAAATAATACAGGAACCATAAAAGATGTGTCATGGTCATAGCAAAAGGAAGTAAGTGGGTGGAAGAAGGAAGTATTAGGTTATGCCTTGACTGTTGGGAGAACTGAAATAGAAACATATTAGAAGCAGTCCTTTTGAAAGATGTCTTTAATAGAAAAACCTACTGTAAATGTTATTATAGTATGAAGAATACCTTATTATGAAAGAAAATATATTTTCTTAGGCACCATTAAAACAAGACAGTTATATTAGTTTATAGCTACATATATTCTAATGATACCCATAAAACAGGTTCACCAAAAACAAATGACTCAATATTATGGGTAACTTAGTAAATAGAAGGTGGTATAAGGCCTAATATTTGTGCCAGTGTTAAAATTTGAAAATTGTTCTGGAACATGAAAAGAAGAAAACAGTAGCCCTCTACTAGGGGTCTTTGTTTTAAAATAATTTCTTGTTTGATTTATGTTAATAAAGTAACATTGTTATAGAACAAAAGGTGTTATCATTTTGGTAGATATCAATGAGAATTAGATGTATATATAATGACTAGGTGATTATACAGTCTATGGAAATTCAAATTTTAGTAAAATAAATAACACTTTATAACTGTAGTTAATATACTACAGGATATGCAGCTCTATTTATAAGCTAACAAAAATTCTTGTCCCGCCCTGGGACTGGAGCAGACACAGAGTTGGTCTGCTCCTGTCCTGTGGAGAAACTGAATCCTGAGTCATCCAGGA
>NW_021604606.1:1028909-1132688 GCF_004785775.1 Grammomys surdaster | reverse complement strand
AGCCACTGCACTCAGAGCAGCTGGTAAGAACTCCATCTCACTCCCTAGGCCCCAGAAATACATCTGGGAGCCAGGGACATCTAGGGCACAGCAGCTACCCAAACCCTGCCCCTCCGGAATTCCACTTCCCTTCGGCCCCTGCCTGGTCCCTGGGACTGGAGCAGACACAGAGTAGGTCTGCTCCTGTCCTGTGGAGAAACTGAATCCTGAGTCATCGAGAAGTCACTACACTCAGAGCAGCTGAAACTGAATTCTGAGTCATCAGGGACCCACTGCACTCAGAGCAGCTGGAGCCACTGCACTCAGAGCAGCTGACACAGAGTTGGTCTGCTCCTGTCCTGTGGAGAAACTGAATCCTGAGTCATCTAGGAGCCACTGCACTCAGAGCAGCTGAAACTGAATCCTGAGTCATCGAGAACCCACTGCACTCAGAGCAGCCGAGGAGCCACTGCACTCAGAACAGAAGGATTACCAGATCCAAGAGGTGGCCTGAGTCCCAGGAGTTCTTCCACCCGGGAGATTAGGGGCATAAGACCACAGAGACCTCTGGACTCCGAGGAGCTCTGCAATAAGCAAGATAACTGGAAATACAGATTCCAATCTTACACAGAGAGGGCAGGTACCACTAGAGTTACCCAGATGGCGAAAGGCAAGCGCAAGAACATAAGCAACAGAAACCAAAGTTTCTTGGCATCATCAGTGCCCAGTTCTCCCAATATAGCAAGCCCTGAACACCCCTTCACACCTGAAAAGCAGGATTCAGAATTAAAATCACTTCTCATGATGATGATAGAGGATTATAAGAAGGAATTAAGTAACTCCCTTAAAGAAATACAGGAGAGTACAAGTAAACAGATAGAAGCCCTTAAAGAGGAATCACAGAAATCCCTTAAAGAAATGCAAGAAAACACAAAGAAGGAATTAAACAAAAACATTCAGGATCTGAAACTGGAAATAGAAACAATAAAGAAAGTTCAAAGGGAGACAACCATGGAGATAGAAAACCTAAGAAAGAGATCAGGAGTCACAGACGCAAGCATCACCAACCGAATACAAGAGATAGAAGAGAGAATCTCAAATGCAGAAGATACGGTGGAAAATATTGACACAGTTGTCAAAGAAAATGAAAAAAGCAAAAAACTCCTAACTCAAAACATCCAGGAAATTCAGGACACAATGAGAAGACCAAACCTAAGGATAATAGGTATAGATGAGAATGAAGATTCCCAACTTAAAGGGCCAGTAAATATCTTCAACAAAATCATTGAGGAAAATTTCCCTAACCTAAAGAACAAGATGCCCATAAACATACAAGAAGCCTACAGAACACCAAATAGACTAGACCAGAAAAGAAATACCTCCCGTCACATAATAATCAAAACATCAGATGCACAAAACAAAGAAAAAATACTAAAAGCAGTAAGGGAAAAAGGTCAAGTAACATATAAAGGCAGACCTATAAGAATTACACCAGACTTCTCACCAGAGACTATAAAAGCCAGAAGAGCCTGGACGGACATCATACAGACACTAAGAGAACACAATTGCCAGCCCAGATTACTATACCCAGCAAAACTCTCAATCACTATAGATGGTGAAACCAAGATATTCCATGACAAAACCAAATTTGCACAATATCTTCCCACAAACCCAGCACTTCAAAGGATAATGGATGGAAAACGCCAACACAAGGAGGGAAACTACAACCTAGAAAAAGCAAGGAAGTAATCTTCCAACAACCCCAAAAGAAGATAACTATACAAACATAACTTTACCTCTAATAACAAAAATAACAGGAAGCCACAATCATTTTTCCTTAATATCTCTTAACATCAATGGTCTCAATTCCGCAATAAAAAGACGCAGACTAGCAGACTGGATACACAAACAAGACCCAGAATTTTGCTGCATACAAGAAACACACCTCAGTGACAAAGACAGACACTACCTCAGAATAAAAGGGTGGAAAACAATTTTCCAAGCCAATGGTCCCAAGAAACAAGCTGGAGTAGCCATTCTAATATCAAATAAAATCGACTTCCATCCAAAATTAATCAAAAAAGATAAGGAAGGACACTTCATACTCATCAAAGGAAAAAGCTACCAAGGTGAACTCTCAATTCTGAACATCTATGCCCCAAATGCAAGGGCACCTACATACATAAAAGAAACTTTACTAAAGCTCAAAACACACATTACACCTCACACAATAATAGTGGGGGATTTCAACACCCCACTCTCAGCAATGGACAGATCATGGAAACAGAAACTAAACCGAGACACTTTGACATTAACAGAAGTTATGAACCGAATGGACTTAACAGACATCTATAGAACATTTCATCCTAAAACAAAAGAATATACCTTTTTCTCAGCACCTCATGGTACCTTCTCCAAAATAGACCATATAATTGGTCACAAAACAAGCCTCTACAGATACAAAAAGATTGAAATAATCCCTTGCCTCTTATCAGATCACCATGGAATAAGACTGGTCTTTAATAATGACAAAACCAATGGAAAACCCATGTGCACATGGAAACTGAACAACTCTCTACTCAATGATGACTTGGTCAAGGAAGAAATAAAGAAAGAAATTAAAGACTTTTTAGATATCAATGAAAATGAGGACACATCATACCAAAACTTGTGGGACTCCATGAAGGCAGTGCTAAGAGGAAAACTCATAGCTCTAAGTGCCTACAAAAAGAAACTGGAAAGAGCACACACTAACAAGTTGACTGCACAACTAAAAGCCCTAGAACAAAAAGAAGCAAATACACCCAGGAGGAGTAGAAGGCAGGAAATAATCAAACTCAGGGCTGAAATCAACCAAATAGAAACTGAAAGAACAATACAAAATATCAATAAAACCAGGAGTTGGTTCTTTGAGAAAATCAACAAGATAGATAAACCGTTAGCCAGATTAACCAGAGGGCACAGAGAGAGTATCCAAATTAATAAAATCAGAACTGAAAAGGGAGACATAACAACAGAAACGGAAGAAATTAAAAAAATCATCAGATCCTACTACAAAGGTCTATACTCAACAAAACTGGAAAACCTGGATGAAATGGACAATTTCCTAGACAGATACCAGGTACCAAAATTAAACCAGGAGCAGATAAACCATCTAAATAGTCCCATAACCCCTCAGGAAATAGCAGCAGTCATTAAAAGCCTCCCCACTAAAAAAAGCCCAGGACCAGATGGTTTTAGTGCTGAATTCTATCAGACCTTCAAGGAAGACCTAATACCAATTCTCTTCAAACTATTCCACAAAATAGAGACAGAAGGAACACTACCCAATTCGTTCTATGAAGCTACAATTACACTCATTCCCAAACCCCACAAGGACCCAACAAAGAAAGAGAACTTCAGACCAATCTCCCTTATGAACATCGATGCAAAAATACTCAATAAAATTCTAGCAAACCGAATCCAAGACCACATCAAAACAATCATCCATCATGATCAAGTAGGTTTTATCCCAGGAATGCAGGGATGGTTCAATATTCGGAAATCCATCAATGTAATCCACTATATAAACAAACTCAAAGAAAAAAACCACATGATCATCTCACTAGATGCTGAGAAAGCATTTGACAAAATTCAACATCCCTTCATGATAAAAGTCTTGGAAAGATCAGGAATTCAAGGCCCCTACCTAAACATAGTAAAAGCAATTTACAGCAAACCAGTAGCCAACATCAAGCTAAATGGAGAGAAACTTGAAGCAATCCCACTAAGATCAGGGACTAGACAAGGTTGCCCACTCTCCCCCTACCTATTCAATATAGTACTGGAAGTCTTAGCCAGAGCAATTAGACAGCAAAAAGAAGTCAAAGGGATACAAATAGGAAAGGAAGAAGTCAAAATATCGCTATTTGCAGATGATATGATAGTATACTTAAGTGACCCCCAAACTTCCACCAGAGAACTCCTAAACCTGATAAACAACTTCAGCAAAGTGGCTGGTTATAAAATCAACTCAAACAAATCAGTAGCCTTCCTCTACATGAAAGATAAACAGACTGAAAAAGAAATTAGGGAAATGACACCCTTCACAATAGTTGCAAATAATATAAAATACCTTGGTGTGAATCTAACCAAGCAAGTGAAAGACCTGTATGACAAGAACTTCAAGTCTCTGAAGAAAGAAATTGAAGAAGATCTCAGAAGATGGAAAGATCTCCCATGCTCATGGATTGGCAGGATTAATATAATAAAAATGGCCATCTTGCCAAAAGCAATCTACAGATTCAATGCAATCCCCATTAAAATCCCAACTCAATTCTTCACAGAGTTAGAAAAGGAAATTCTCAAATTCATATGGAATAACAAAAAACCTAGGATAGCGAAAACTATTCTCAACAATAAAAGAACTTCGGGAGGAATCACCATCCCTGACCTCAAGCTGTACTACAGAGCAATAGTGATAAAAACTACCTGGTATTGGTACAGAGACAGGCAGGAAGATCAATGGAATAGAATTGAAGACCCAGAAATGAACCCACACTCCTATGGTCACTTGATCTTTGACAAAGGAGCTAAAACTGTCCAGTGGAAAAAGGACAGCATTTTCAACAAATGGTGCTGGTTCAACTGGAGGACAACATGTAGAAGAATGAAAATTGATCCATTCTTATCCCCTTGTACAAAGCTCAAATCTAAGTGGATAAAGGACCTCCACATAAAACCAGATACACTGAAACTAATAGAAGAGAAGGTGGGGAAAAGCCTCGAATACTTGGGCACAGGGGAAAAGTTCCTGAACAGAACTCCAATGGCATATGCTCTAAGATCGAGAATTGACAAATGGGACTTCATAAAATTGCAAAGTTTCTGTAAGGCAAAGGACACTGTCAATAGGACAAAACGACAACCAACAAATTGGGAAAAGATCTTTACCAATCCTTCATCTGATAGAGGGCTAATATCCAATATATACAAAGAACTCAAGAAATTAGCCTCCAGGCAACCAAATTACCCTATTAAAAAATGGGGTATAGAGCTTAACAAAGAATTTTCAACAGAAGAAACTCGAATGGCCGAGAAGCACCTAAAGAAATGCTCGGCATCCTTAGTCGTCAGGGAAATGCAAATCAAAACAACCCTGAGATTCTATCTCACACCAGTCAGAATGGCTAAGATTAAAAACTCAGGCGATAGTAGATGCTGGCGAGGGTGTGGAGAAAGAGGAACACTCCTCCACTGTTGGTGGGACTGCAAGATGGTGCAACCACTTTGGAAATCAGTGTGGCGGTTCCTCAGAAAATTGGACATAGCATTACCCGAGGATCCAGCTATACCACTCCTAGGCATATACCCAGAAGGTGCTCGAACATATAATAAGGACATATGCTCAACTATGTTCATAGCAGCCTTATTTATAATAGCCAGGAGCTGGAAAGAACCCAGATGTCCTTCAACTGAGGAATGGATTAAAAAAATGTGGTATATTTACACAATGGAGTATTACTCAGCTATTAAAAACAATGAATTTGAGAGGTTCCTAGGTAAATGGATGGAACTAGAAATTATCATACTGAGTGAGGTAAGCCAATCACAAAAGAACACACATGGTATTCACTCACTGATTATTGGATATTAGCCCAGAACCTTAAAATGCCCAAGATGCAACTCACAGGCCACATGAAGTCCATAAAGAAGGAAGACCAAGTGGGGGTGATTCGGTCCTTCTTAGAAGGAGCAACAAAATACTCAAGGGAGCAAATATGGAGACAAAGCGAGGGACAAAAACTGAAGGAGGGGCCGTCTGAAGACCTTTCCACCTGAGTATCCATCCCATGTGCAGTCACCAAAGGTAGATGCTGATGTGGAAGTCAGGAAGTGCATGCTGATAAGAGCCTGATATGGATGTCTCCTCAGAGGTCTTCAAGAGCCTGACATATTCAGAGGCAGATGCTCACAACTAGCCATTGAAGTGATTATGGGGTTCTCAATGGAGGAGTTAGAGTGAAGACTGAAGGAGCTGAAAGGATTTGTGGCCCCATGAGGAGAGCAACAATACCAACCAACCACAGCTCCCAGGGTCTAAACCACCAGCCTGGGAGCACTTATGGAGGGATCCAGGGCCTTAGCTGAATATATAAGAGTGGAGGGCCCTGCTGGGCACAGGTGGAAGATGAGATCCTTGACCTCATGAAGGCTGGACGCCCCAGGGGGTGGGAGTTTTGAGGGTGGGGAGGTGGGAGTGGGGGGGTAGATAGAGGTTACATCCACAAAGAAGAAGGAGGAGGTGTGAGGGGATTGGGGGTTCCTGGGTGGGTGGGGGATGGGGTAAGGGGACAACATATGAAATGTAAATAAAACATCCAATAAAAAAATTAAAAAAAAAAAAGAAAAGAAAAAAAAATTCTTGTCCCTTTAGCTTAAAGCCAAATAATATTCTCAGATAAACTGAGATGGTACTAATACAATCTTCTTCTTCTTCTTCTTCTTCTTCTTCTTCTTCTTCTTCTTCTTCTTCTTCTTCTTCTTCTTCTTCTTCTTCTTTTTTGAGACAGGGTTTCTCTGTATAGCCCTGGCTGTCCTGGAACTTACTCTGTAGACCAGGCTGACCTTGAACTCAGAAATCCACCTGCCTCTGCCTCCCAAGTGCTGGGATTAAAGACATGTGCCACCACTGGCCGGCTCTAATACATCCTTCAATATAATATTCCTTAGGAAATAAATTAGTCATATTCTCTAATGAGGTAAGACTTCTCTGGGTATAAGTTTTAACCACAGTATAAATGTTATGAATGTATTATGTTTTAAATCCTTTAATTCAGAATGAATTAGTTAAGTATTTCTGAATATTTTATTATCTAAGATGCTTGAGGATTTGTAATTATTATCAGCCACATACAAAGCTTCTGAAATAAATCCTCAGTAAACAGGATTGGCATACTAAAGGATCAGATTTTGATATGCTGTTTTCAAATAAGTATGATTGTATTATTTGGAGAAATCTTTATTATCGAATTAAACATGTCTTCAGTAGAATAATAACAGATAAGCTTATTAGCAGAATATTTTGATAATCTATGTTTTCTTAAATATCCCATGACCAGGAGAGTAGCTGTACAATGTTAATTGAATGCAATAAGAATGGCAACCAATTCTGGCTCCTTCTTTTATCACAGTCCATCAGAAGGACACAAAGAAGTCTAAATTAAAATAAATTCAATAAGGAAAGAACATCTTCCTTTTCCAACTGTTGTAAATCCCTTTCCTCTTGTTAAGCAAGCCTTACTCAGTAATTATTTCCTTTATGAGAATAAAAGCAGAAGGATGTTTCTCTTATTAAATCAATGTCTTTATGCTTATGAAGTCGAAGGCACCACAAAACAGTCAAAGAAGAAAATGTCATCAACTCATTTTCTCCCACCCACTGTTTTAAATTGTTTGCTTAGTACCAACGTATCCTACACTTATATAAGTTGTTTATGATGAGCCAAATTAATAGTCTTTGCATTTCTTTCTGCTGGAATTTGGAGAGCTGACAAATGAATTAGTGGAAAATGGCAATTCTACATGAATTAGCTTTTAAGTTTCCCTAAGAGGTTGATGCAGAACTTAATAAGAGACTTATTAGGAGAAGTAGGATAACTTAATTCAGATTGATTATAGACTTTGGTGAAGACAGCTGGGGTTCAAATGAAACTGAAAAAGAACTTCTATGCACTTCAAAGGATGCTAAACAGATGTCTGAAACAATTACTCTTCGCAGCCTTTTCAGAAGTTTCAAAGACAGGATGAGAATAGCATGGTAAAGGAAGGTTCTATTTGCCTGAGTTGAGGCAGAGACTTTAAAAACACACATACACAAGTGCTATCTAAACTCAGATGCTTTAGGTAAAGACATTTGACACTGTTGTCCTAAGTAATTTGCTTTTAGCTTTACAAACAAAGCAAGAAGTGAGAGGGACAACATGGGAACAATTAATAAGCTCGCCTAGCAACACTAACTTACAATTAATTTCACATTGAACAAATAATTTGGTAGGCATTTTTAAGATGAGTAATTTGTCCTTTACTTTCTAAGCTCAAATAAAGCCAACATTGACCTTTCCATTGCCATACTTTTAAAGTGTAGAGTGAGTCTGTATTATTATATGCCTTTTAATAGACATTTTCTCAGATATTAAAGGCCAAATTATGTGCTTTTAAACAATACCAGTATGTGCTTTGTATCAGTGTAAGAAGCATTGGTTCCATATTTAATCTAGTTTTATGAAGGATTATTTATTTTGTTTATTTTTCCATTTTGATCAAAAGCTCAATATACAATTTTACCATAATAAGAACAAGAATAACAAAAGCCTCCCTAAAGTATTTTATTTACTTGAAGTTCATAGAACTGAGCAGCCAATCGATAAATTTTTCCATCCCATTCTAGGTGGTAAATCTTTACTTCACTGCAAAGATAACGTTTGGGCACCAAGAAGGTAATAATATATAAAGTTCCTGCTACACAAATATGAGAACCTGAGTTTGGATCCTATGTATCCACCTAAAAGCTGATCATAGCAATGCATGCCTGTAACCCTGTGGGATGGAGTCTGGTATAGTTTAGGGACTAGCTGGATATCTATTCTAGTCAATTGATGAGCTTCAAGTTCAGTGAATGATTTTGTCTCAAAGCAAGACAAGACAGAGCAAGAGAAAACAAAGCAAAACATGCACAAAAGCAATATAGAGGAATGATTGAGAAAAATATTCCAAAATCAATTACTGACATCAATATAGGCAAGCACAGGTCAGTGCACTTGTGCACTCATGTCCACATATGACACTTGATGGTTAGAGAACTTACATATTTTATAATATTCTTAAGGTTTGTCTTGTTTATAAGAATTCCTTCTACCCATACTATAACTGTGCAAAAAAGCATTATTATTTTTGCGAACTTCCCTGAAAGGATGAAATGTTTTTCAAGTCAATGATAAATATAAACAAGAAAATTAGAACCATGATTAAGAGGTAACAGTAAAAGAAGATAGAACTACATAAAGATGTTTGCATGCCTTCTGCTTACCAAAGCGGAAATGAAACTCTAATACATCCCATCACAGTTCACATTACTTGTTCAGGGGAAATGCACTTTGTTTTCTCAATGAAAAATTCTGAGATCGAATTTCTCTGATACATTTCTCCAAGAAAGGAAGCAACAAGTACTCAGTCTGGAAAGGCTAAGAAGATGGAACTTTTAGTTTTCTTCTTAAAATTCTTAATATTAATGTTGAACATCAATACCAATGGTATAATGGATTCAATATACTTCTCAAATCCACTTCACAATACCATGAAAATATACTCAGTTAAAATGTCAAGAAGGTATAGTAAAAATATCACATTAAAAGTGTTTTATAGGGAAAACTCACAGAATCTCTGTTTTTTGACTTCTCCAGTAACTTGTTAGAAGTTTGTATAAGTGAAAGCAAACCGTATACAAATAGAAATAACAAATTCAGAAATGTCAAGATGAAAGCCTGGGAACTGAATTGGGGGGGGTAGATGCAATAGTGTGTTTAAAGTTATAGCTGAATGTGTATATTGGTGAAATGCATTTGTGTCTCTGTTCAATCTCTAACATGAAAGGACAGCAAAGAGTGAAATTAAGTAAACTATGAGCACAGTTCAAAAATTATGTAGCATTTTTCTTAATGGAGAAACAATGGTTGATTAAAGCAAGAAAACTCCAATGATTCCCAATAATTTTCGCTTTGGGATCATTCATAGAGCTTGAGTTCAAAATTACTAGATGAATCCCAGCTACTTGAAAACAGAAGCAGGAGGCTTACTTGAGCTTCAGAGCTGATGGGCAGCCTTGGATAAATATAGTCAGACTCTGTATAAATCGGCCAAACAACCAACTAATACATAATCAATCAATCAATCTCTCTCTATATTTATCTGCCCCCATCTCTGCTTCTCCCTCTCTTTCTTTTTACTTTCTTAAAAGGCTGATGATGTAGCTCAGCACATACAAAACATTAGGTTAAATACTTCCTCCAGCTATACTACTTTCTGAAAGCCTTTACATGTTCCTCTTGTATATCTATGCAGACATCCTAGTGATTCAGTTATTTTTATTTCCCTTTACAAGAAAATAAAATGCCTATGTAGTCCAGTAAGTGTTCATGACATTCCCATAAGCTGAGTAGTTACAGCTGTGTCCTTAAAATGCTTGGTAAATAACTGGAATTATGGATTTTGAAAATAGCAAGGTATTTGAAAAGTAACTTTAATTCTAGTATGTATTCTTATGTAGCTTTTGTGACATCAGGATTCTCTTAGTGACTTACATAGCCAATATGAACATGACATTTCTTCATCTTCATTTATACTATTTATCACCATGAAGATGATCAGCTAGCATGTCCATAAAGTTCAGGGATTTAGTAGTTATCCATTTCCCAATATTCAAAGGGCACATTAGCTAATGAAATAACACTATCAGAAATCCATTAGAGGCATGTATTTTGTAGTGACACAAGTAGCAACTTTTAAAACAATAATGGAGCTTTAAAACTGAGAAAGAAGAAATGGAGAATTGAGGAGAGTTTTCTGAAACCATCCCTAGGATCTGAGGGGGCATGGGTATATCAAATGGTCTTTTAGGTAGCTAGCTGAGCTGGCCACTACTTGGGAATCCTCTATAGCCTGAGGCTAATATTTATAAGTTAAATACAAGATGGAAATGGTGGCTTTAAAGATGCTTCTCCTTGTGAACTTGTCTAAGATGCCCCATAATTAGATATCCAAATTCAAAACTCACATAGTTGGGATTGAACATAAGACACCTTCTCTAACTAAACAGAGAAGGGGGAGATGCCAGAAGCCAGGACCCTCGCCCTTACCCTTACCCCCTACCTTTCCCCACCTGCACAATGTCCTCTGAAGCTTGGCAACTGCAAGATCCTGCCTAGCAACTGCAGATAGACTCAAAGCAGAGTACCATGTCTTCTTAAGAATAGCAGGGAGACCATAACTCAAGCAGTGTACCATATCTTCTGAAGAACTGCAGGTAGATCATAATTCAAGGCAGTGTACCATATAGACCATGACATGTTTCAAGGCACAGGCCAAGAAGATTTTGTACTTTTCCACCACCTGGACCCTCTTACCCCCTCCCATTGTAAAACATGCTATAAAAAAAAGCATTTCATGTTTAAAAAAAAAGAAATTAAAAAAAAAAAGATGCTTCTCCTTTTTAATAATCAATTTTAGTTAATAAATTTGATTTGATTGACTATCATCACCAAAGCTTTGGAGTGTCAGATTTGGTGTCAATAAAGTAAAACTCCCTTGGTAGGAGTTGAGAGCATTGTAGATATTTATGGAAGACTACATAAATAAGTTATATGTGCTTTGGGCTTTGAAGGTTCAGTAAGAATTGATCAGACATACAAAGTATGATCATTCAGATGGAAAATAAATGGCAGATATGATAAAATATGAACATTTTGGGTAGCATAGGATAAGGATATTGGCTTATCTGCATGTGAGTCATTAAAACAGAGTAGTGAAGCTAGGGACAGAAAGAAGAGAGATAGCTATCCTATCAAGATGGACTTCATTATATCTAGGAAGGAGTTTTTTCTTAAAATGGGAAAAGTCAGGATGATTCAGAAATGTCAGTAATGTAATTATTAATTCATTTACTCAATATTTAAAAGGCAGTGTCCATAATATGCCACACACACTGACTGGTCAATGGATGTGAGTAGGTCATCTATGTAAGTAAAAAAAAAAATAATAGGAATCTTAAAAGACAGTGGTTCTCTTCTTCCACCTATGCCCAGCAGGGCCCTCCACTTTTACATATTCAGCTGAAGCCCTGGATCCCCCCCTAAGTGCTCCCAGGCTGGTGGTTTAGACCCTGGGAGCTGAAGAGAACCTTGACCTCATGAAGGCTGGATGCCCCAGGGGGTGGGAATTTTGAGGGTGGGGAGGTGGGAGTGGGGGGGGTGTAGATAGAGGTTACATCCACAGAGAAGAAGGAGGAGGGGCGAGGGGATTGGGGGTTCCGAGGGGGTGGTGGGGGATGGGGTAAGGGGACAACATAGGAAATGTAAATAAATCATCCAATAAAAAAAAAGACAGTGGTTAAAAATGAGGATTAATAAGAAGAAACATTTTGAGGGAGAATAAGCAATGGTATACAAAAAACAAAAATGTAGAAAAACACAATGCTGAAGGTAAAGTTACTACTAGCTGCAATTAGAAAGCAAAAGGCCTGGAGAATGAATGATTTTGTTTCAGATTAGCTGTGTTATTACTAAGGATAAAGTCGCAAATTGGGGCTTCTGGTCTTGACAAGTATATTTTTATTCTGTTCTGATACTAAGTAACACACACACATATACACACACTCACAGACAGACACAGACACACAGACACACAGACACACACACACACACACACGCACACACACCAATCAGAAATTCCATAAACGACAACCAAACCAACCCCTTAAACCCCATCTGCTTATGATAAATTAATTTCCTAATGGCAAAAAATCAAAATTACTTTTCATGTTGTAACTTTTTAATATTTCATTTTATGTGCCTAAAGGTACTACCTACCACACTAATGAGACTCCTTAATATTTCATTGTTTTAATCACTGAAGAAAGACAAATGATTACATCACTGACTTTTCTTGGAGGAAACTCCATGTGAAAGATATTCAAATGAGGCTCAAATGCTTTCTTTCTAAGGCTTATAGTCCCTATAATTTAACTTTGTGAGATGACAACACTGTGTACACATAAATGAACACTCTTTTGGTGTCTTCAAAGTATTGTGGAACAAAGTAGAGCACAGTACCTTGACTTTTTCAAGGTGATCTTGGAGAGAGTCAATGAGGAGATCCCCCACTGGCTGCCAGGATCCCTTGATCACCTCAGCTTGGCGCAACTTGAGGTCCAGTTCATCGGCAGCTTCCTGAAGTTCCTGAAGTCTTTCAAGAGCCTCATCTATTTTTCTCTGCCAATCAGCTGAGTGCAGGTTCAATTTGTCCCATTCCGTGTTGACCTCTTCTGCCTGCTTTCGTAGGAGCCGAGTGACATTCTGAGCTCTTTCTTCAGGAGGCAGCTCTAAATTGGCAATATGACAAGGTTTAAGGCCACATCCATTTTGTTAAAAAAAAAAAAAAGCATTGTTGAAAAGGTCAGACTAGAAGAAAGGAAGCGAATATAGATTAACAAGAGGCCAACTTACTGATTAATGGCTCTTTTACACTTTGGCATAAATTTTGATATAGACAAGCTCAGCTAAACTGTCTGTCTTCCTTAGTGAATCTGTTCTACTTTTTGTCAACCAGATAAATCAAGATTCATTTAAGCTTTCAGAGAGAAAAATGTTAGCACATGCTGAACAGTTCTAATTTATTTCAGTCAGCCTAAACGGAAAATTAGCTTGCAGTCTTTGTAACAATAGAATTCCGTTTCACAGATAAGCTCCTTTGTTTACTATTTTCTAAATATACAAATAACTGATTATTGATTGCTTTATTTATGACTGAAAACAGGATTGTGCAGGGTAGTTTGTGATTCTGTATTCTTTTTCAACACCTACATTTAATTTGAATTGATTCTGTTTAACCCAGTATGAGAGCTATATAGACTCTGGCAGCAAGCTTGGATGGGCTGTGCTCTCATCACTGAGCCTTCTATCAATATGTTATTACAGTTCCACATTCAATTACCTCTAGGCTCCTGGTAGAGTTTCTCTAGTCCTTCCAAAGGCTGCTCCGTCAGAAATATTCTCACAGTCTCCAGAGTACTCATGATTACAGGTTCTTTAGTTTTCAATTCCCTCTTGAAGGCCTGTGAAATGAGATGAAAAGAAATGCTTATTTGGCTTGTGGAATGCTCCTCAAAATTAATCCTGGGTGCTCAGCACTTGTTTATGTAACTCCCCAGTCAATTTCTCTCTCCTTTATTTATAAACTGGAAGTCATAAAATGATAAGAAAGGCGACCTGGGTCTCAATGTTAATGAGCAAACTACTGGGATGGTGAATTTTTTTTCTAGGGAAAGCTGGGGAGCTTTCAAGACAGGTGGTATCTTAATATTAAGATAAGTTCATTTTTGTTTATATGACCTGACTAGCAGATATAGAAATAAAATCACAAAGTCTATATTGTAAAATCCTTCCCTGGTTAATGAAGATTTAAATATTCCCAACGTAATGACTTCTAGTACACACTGGAAAATATTCACTGTTATGTAGAGAAATTCAGACTTATTGAAATATGTAACAAATTCAACTGGTAATTCTGTCAAAATGTTTGATGGTGAGTAAACTAAATTCATCTACTGAAAATGGGATGGGGGTTCTTGGTTGGGGGAGGGGAGGAAATGGGGAAAGGCAATAACATTTGAAATGTAGATACCCAATAAAATACCCAATAAAAAATACCAAAACTAACTATTATGTTTTACATTGTGACTTTTCTGAGAAGAGTAGCTATTTTTGGAACTATTATCGATACAAGGATTTTGAATACCTTTCTATAAATGAATAGACCTAGAATATGTGTTCTTCAGACCACTTAGTTAAGTAGTCAGTTTGGTTAGCAATTTTAATCTTTAATCAATATTCTCTGTTACAAGAAATTTGGATAGGAGAAAAATGAATCAGTTTTGCCTTCAAGAACCTATTGGACCAACATAAGAAAGAAAAATGCCTAGCACAGGGAGGAAACATGCCCAAAGATGAAATGCAGGATGTCTTGGGTTGAATCCTAGCCTTGGAATATCCTTAAACAAACATACACAACAAAACCAAAGAATGAAAGGATAAAAGAAAATGAAAGAAACATTATAGAATTTGAGTCAAGACTCTAAAGTCATACGTAATCCAGTGAGGCACACAGTAATGCATAAATTAATACTCATAAATAAAAAAATTTGTTGGCCCAGATTTTATGATATCTTAGATGATCATGTTAATAAAATATATTAAGTATCACATATGCAATAATATGGCTGATTATTACTAATATTACTCTGACCTAAGGTTTAATTATGAACTATTTTTTAATTCTATCTTAACAATGCCATCAACTGAGTTTAAGCCCTCTTATATAACTGGGAAGTTCAGTGATGCGATGCTTTCCTTTAAATTTCAGACATAGCATTATGATACAAAAGCATCTCAGAACTGTATTATAACACATTTGTTGGTAAGACTCTTAATGGTGCTCACCAATGAAAAGAAGCCTGAGTGTGCTACTTTATAAAATAATTGATCTGTCAAGGTTATTTATGATTCAGGAGAGAGAGGTAAGGTGTCTGAATAAAAATAACAGACTATTTGGATTCAGCCTGTACATGCAGAAGAAATTTTTATATTATGGACTATTCTTGTGTCCTTGAAACCACACTGGGTAGATGATTATTTACTTTACTTACACAGAAGTCTGGTTTTACCTATAACATTTTATTTGATTTCTACATATGTGTGTTTGTGCATCTGATGTTATATGTATGCATGCATTGTATCTGTATAAGTATGTGGATATACTTTTTGTTGTGTTGTATTTTGTACAGTCCAACTTTCACAAATACAAGCAAATTATCTCCTTTTATCTGTCTGTCTACTTGAATAATGATACTGGCTTTGCTAATTATAAAAATAATAATGGCTCCCTACACCAAACTTCTGTATCTAAGTTACACTATAGACTAGAGACAAAACGTTGAGTCTAAATTGGTGCCTCTATTTATTAAATTCCAGTATATCAAGAAGAGCTAAAAATGTAAATCAGTTCAATACAACCTGGGAAAGATTTCTAGAAGATTTTAAGTATATTGAGTTCTAAAGCATAAACATGAGTTAGAGAAGAATTGTTAGACGACATTCAAAGAAAAGAAATGTGTACATACACAGAGACAGAGCATAACATTCTATAGTGTGTATAATTATCTCCAAACAGGCCTGCCCTTCTAGAAAGTTAGGATTAAGGAAAGACCGTTACCAGAGTTAACATGAGTAACTGTTAGTATATAGAAACACAGTAGAGTTTTGAAGCAGAATTTTGGCATCAGACTCTTGAAAAGCTTAGACAGGGAAATGACATGGATACATTTGTGTTTACCAAAGTAGAAGTAACATGATAGAGGAAATAAGACAAAAAGATGAGGCTCTAATTAGGGAAGGGTGGGAGATAAATACAGAAGGAAGGAAGCATGGGTAAAGTGACAGTAAAACTTCCAAGGAGTCATACTATTATTTATCTACCTAATATATATAAATTTTATCTGGGCTAACAATGCTCCCTGCATAGGCCAAAGACCACCTAACAAAAACCCCACTACCAGTCATGAGAAGCCATCTCTTGAGTTGTTGGCCAGGGTTGTCTAAGAGAATCACCAAACATTACAGATCATTTCTATTGCCCTTGGTTTCCCCCCACGAGTGATAAAGTATAAGTATCCATTATTACAAACACAAAGCACTTCAAACACAAGGCGCATAGTCCCCATAGTTGGAAGCAACCTGAAAGCCCCTTCTATGAGAAGTAGCTTTCATTGTATTAGAAGTACACTTTCAAGCTTACAATGAAGGGAGGCAACCAACAATTCTTCCCAACTCGGTCTACGAACCACAACAAAGACCAGAATGAGATGATAACCTTAAAGGGGTGGTTGTGGCACTTAAAACTTGGTGGTAACTAGAAGTACTCTACTTGCACTTAAGACCCACTGAGCAAGAGGGAAATCCTGTCTGGTATTGGAAATCTAGCAAACTCCTTAGTGCTAGTGAAGTTGTGGATCATAGAGAACTAAAAACGACCACCTTATGAAACCAGCATAATCCCTAACTATAATCTAAATAGCTATCCTTATTCCTACAGATAAATGTAGTCCTTACTCGTTTTCAAGGAACCTTCTCTTTGTAACAGATGGAGACCATCACAGAAAATCACAACTAATCAAAATGGAGAGGTGTGGAGCACAGTTTCAATGGCTACTTCTATAAAAACAACTCCTGCTCCTAAGGTTCGGAGAGTACTGTTAAGAGGGGGAAGAGAGATAGTAAGAGGCAGAGTCTCAGGGAGTTTTCAGTGAGATTGTATCTCTTAGTATTGTCAGAAGCTACAGCTATAAAATTTTACCAACATTACTGCCTAATATGAACTGAACAAGGATGATACAGCTAGACATCAAAGTATGTGGAGGGAAGACCAAGAGGTTTCAGCCCTATACAAGGAACTACACAAAGGAATGCCTAGCATAGAAGAAATAGTCTTCTCCAAGGGAAGAACATATCAATTGGTTATCTTATATCAAATGGTCAGTCCTGAAAATACAAGTAACATTGCATATACTAAGCATGCTATATCTATGAATCTATATGTACATAAATAAAGGAAGAAAAGAAAAAAGATATCTCTCATGACTAGGGATATGGCACTGTTCAGAAAATGTGTGCATGAAGTCCCAGGTTTGATTGCCAGCACTAAATTGTCACCCATGTTGGCACATGTAGGCTAATTCCAACACTCAGCTGATGGAGGCAGGAGGATTATATGTTCATGATTGTGGGGAAAATTTATGAAGGCCGCCACAGCGGCGCAAGCCCCGAGGGGCTTCCGCCGCAGTGGCGGGTCTCACATTAGGGAGAGAATCCTATGGTTCCAGTGGCCTGAGGGCCTTGGCGGCGGCAGGCCCCAGTAACACGAGGAAGTCCTTGGTTCCAAAAAGGTTTATTGTCATGGCGGATAATAGATGGATCTAGGTGTACCCCCCAAAACTCAGGGCAGTCCCGAGTTATATAGGGAGGGAGAAAGGGGGAGGATTGGGGGAGGATCTGGGGGAGGCATGTTTAATTTGCTCTGTCCTCTGGCCTTCATTAGTATGTAAATCCCTAGGGCCTGAGGCCTACAGCCTGGCCTATGTGACTCTATGGAGATGTGACTACTTTTCAGGATCCTGGATGATGGGAGGGACCGAACTCCTGCCGGTTCTCGCGTAGAATTCCACGCAGCAGAGTCTGCAGAGTTTCGGGTTCTAGGCACCTGCTCAACCATGACCCAGGATACCCTTACGCAGTCCCACACATGATCATCCTCTGTAACAGAGCTAGTTGGAGGCCAGCTTTGTTTACATGAGATCTCTCTTCCAAAACAAGCAAATGAAAAAGGTGAACAAAGATATACATGAAATGAAGACAGTGGTCTCCCCTTTCTACAGTTTTATATTCCACATATTTAATTATTTTTGGTGATCTATGATGACCATAATGGAAAATTACAAATTAAATTGTGATTGACTGTCATGATACAACAGTGCTTGAGCTCAAATATCTTATAAGTAAGCTCTTAAGAGTACAAATTGTAATGCTAACAATTTAGATAATTCAAAGAAAAACTATAAAGCACTTTAAGTGAAATGGTGAAATTTCTTACCTTTTATTTTTATGTGAATTTATATGGTTCTGAGTATACATATATGTGCAGGTGCCTGTGGAATCTAGAAGAATGTATTAGATGGCATATAATTGGAGTTACAGGCGGTTGTGGGGAACTAGGAAACAAACCTGATTACACTACAAGGGCATAAAGTACTTATAACTACTGAACCATCTCCCCATCTCTGAAGATTCTCATATTAATAAAGAAATTGAAAAAAACATGTATGCAGAAGTTACTACAATCTAGAGTAAGTTATCTTTCTGCACATAATTTATAACTTATGCTTTATCATAGTCAGGCATGTATAAGAAGTAACACAGTATATGCAGTTTGGGTTATTCATGGGGGAGTCTTAGAATGTATTCCCATAGATAAGATGGCAGTTGCTCTATAGAACATAAATCTAATAAGGATGAAAGAAGAATTTGAAAGAAAACTAACTGGAGCCAACTAGAAGAACAATTTCATGTAAGAATGTGAGGACGTAACTCAGATCTAGAGTACAAGGAGAAAAAGACAGCACAGTAGGAAAGTATTTAGGCAGTGCAGATATGCAGAAGGAGCAAGAAGTACTCATAGTTTTTACATTGAGTAGATGAGTGAATTCTGAATACGATTTAACTAAGGGTGAGGAAATAAACTTTCTAGGACTACTCTACGTACCTCTAATAGTTCTAGCCTGCTGAGAACTTTCCCATCCCATGCAAATGAGATGTGTACCATCTGTCTGGTTAATTTCTCAAATTTCTCTTATCCAAGAAGGAGAAATGGCTAAGGCTTTAGTTGGGAGACTGCTAGACTAAATTTCCAGTTGTCAGAAAAAAAAACAAAGACAAAAACCCAGATCTCTAGGTGCTTATAATTACAACATACGAAGTCCAGACTCAGAAAAAAAATTCTGGGCTGTAAAAACTGAGACATGTGGGACACTGAGCTAACTCCTTGAAAATCAGAGTTAGATTTAGGCCTATTATGTTTCCAAGGAGATTCGTTTTGAGATTAGGACAGCTGGCTCCTCCTTTATAATCTTTGGTCTCTTGTCTATAGAGAAACTAAGTATTCACATGGAAAGGTTTTTATTACCATTTACCATGTTGCCCTAGGGGATGTCATTATGGAAGAATGAGAAGGAGATAGGACTATTTATTGTAAGGCAATAAAAAATCTGCTTTGGATCCAGAATACCTCATGTGTATATTAAAGATAAAATTAGTAAAGCCTACTATTACAATCATACTAAAATGAAGGTTGGCATCCTTTATATGGGACACTTGAAGTTGTAGACTTCTTTTTAGCAGTAAAACATAGAGTCAGTAGGAAAAATTAAGCATTGCTTTCTCACTCACCTAAAATATATTGAATACATATACATTAGTATTTAATGAGTAGAAAGAAAAATGGAATATCATGAAAAAGTGAATATAAGGAAGTTAGAACTACCAGTGAGAATTTCAAAAGGAAGAAGGTGATTCATAGAGGCAAAGACAGATTTGCAATAAGGAGCATTCATTACACGAATTGACATCCTGAGACAGACATTTAGTTGAGAAAGGGGTACAAGAAGAAGTAGAAATATCCAGTGCAAATTATTTATACAATATCTTTTTCCTAAAGCAAAAAAGAGGAAGTAATGAAAGCAAGTTAAAAAAAAAACCAAGCAGATGGAAAAGACTCTTTTTAAGAAGAGTGACTTGAATACGAAAGACTAAAGCTAGTAATAAGCTAAACATTTATTTTGTTATACCAAGTATTTTCTAGATGCCAAGCATTTGATGTTGTTTCTGTATGTTTTTTTGTACTTGTCTTTGAGTCAGAGTTTTATCGTGTACCTCAGGGTAGTTTTGAACTGTTGATTCCCCTGCCTCAGACTTTTGAGTTTCTGAATGAAGGGCTGAGAGTACCTGTGCACACAAAAACACCACAAAAACTTGTAAACTGAAAAGCAGGACTTTACCAGTAAAATCAGACAGACCCTGAAAAATCAGGATAGTTGATCACACTAAGAAGAAGAGACACAGTATAAATAATTAGGCACAATATAGATTGGGTAGAAGAAATTTGCAATAAATGTTGTAGTGAGGTATAAAAAAAATAAGAGTATGGATTAAAAGTTTCAACAAAATAAAAAAAAAGGTCTGAAACACTATGTGATTGTACAATTTCATTGTTAAAAGCAGAGAGAAAAATTCAATGTTAATGATCATCCATTATGAAAGAACATTGGGTTGTCGCTTGAGTTGTTGCCAATAGCTTTGTTATACCACAGCTTTACAACTTCATTTCTTAAATGTGAGTTACAGGGGATTAAAATGAATTGAAAGAAAAAACAGGAATTTCTGGTATGGCAAAGAAATAAGAACTTTAATTTTCACATCACTTTTTGACATTAAGAAAGTGGATAGAAGACAGGATTAATTGTTTGTATCTTTACAATTCAAGAAGACTTAGACTAAATACAATATGGGTAAAAATATGCAAAAAGAAAGAAGCTGTTGGTTCTAGAAAATTAAAGACTGACAAAATTGATGGTTTTATGATACATGGATAACTTATAAGTTGTAATATTATTTTATACATTGTTACATGACTATGCTTTCATTTATCCATGTAACAAAAGTTGAGCACCAATTATGTGCTATTGTTCTAGGGTGGATATCAGTAGCTCTTGTGTTGGCATAATGTTTTTATACATTGTGTAAAATTTACTCTTGTATTATTCAAATGCTGATTCCCCTGCCCTCAAGTCTTATTTCTGGACATGGCATTTTAATGCTTATACCAGGAATCTTCTGTCTTAAGTTTGTTTAAACAATTCCTATCATTTATTCTCTGCCCTGTAAGTAACCGCTGATCACCCAAAGGCTGGGTGGAATAGAGATTAGCATGGGACATCCTCCAGCCAAAGCAAAGAGAGATGAATGGAGATCAGCAGGCAGGATGGAGGATTTGGGGCCATAAGGAAGGGGTCGAGGGAGAAAGAACATGGAAACACACCTGAAGCCCAAAGGGCCAGATCAATAATAACATGTAGATATCATGGGATGGGGCTGGGAGGCAGGCAGATTACCATAGAAAGCTAGTGTAAATTATTTAAATGCTCAGGTATTGAGGTGCAATTTTAAACAAACCTTCGTTTATCTGTGTGGTTGTTGGGGACTAGTATAAGGTAGAGAAATACAGGCGCCAGATTAATTCACTGCTTACATTTATATTAAAGGTAATTAACATCTTTATGTCTATGAATTGAAGAGAAATAGGTGCATATTTTTAAAAATAAAAATATTCTTTATTTTAATGAGAGAAAATTGAAATTTCATATCTACCTCACACAGTCAACACTAATGAGTATAAAAGACCAGATAAATCATGGTAAAATAAGAGTGAGTAATTTAAAAATCTCATTCACATATTTCACCTAACCTAAAATCAACAGAGAAAATTACATCTAAATGATACTGAAAGCAAACAAACTTAAAAGGAAGTCAAATATATCCCATCCAACATATATATAGTATACATTATTCTCTGAGGCCATAGAACTGTCTCTACAATAAAACCACTTTTGTGGCCACAGAGAAAGTTTTAATAAAATATAATAATTGAAATAATTACTGTATTTTATCAAATTATAGTGGAATAAAATAAAATCAACAGCAAGAAATGTACAGAAACCACACAAGAAATGTACAGAAACCACACAAGCACATGGTGAATGGTAAGTGCATTTGTGTTCATTGAAGGAAAAAAATCAAGGAGGAATTTTGAAATTTCCCTGCACCACATGGGAATAATAACACAGATTACTGGTAATCAGTTTCAAAAGAAAAGTTTTTATGAGTGATTACATTGAAAATAAGAAAAACAAACAAACAAAACCAGGGATCTAAAATAAGTGAATGATGCTCCTTTAATTTTTATTAAAAATTAAGTAAAACAAGATAAATACCAACTCACTAGGTTGCAAATTAAATCAAGAAGACAAAACATCTTAAAAATATCAAGAAGAATCAATGAGATGGAAGCAGAAATAAGTCTCCTAACAAAGAAAAGTAGTAAGGATTCAGTACCAATTCTACCAAACATTTAAAGAGCTAACATCATTGTTCCTCAATCTGTTTCTTAAACTAGAAAGGTAAGGAAAACTATTGAACTCATGCAATGATGCAAGAATCACACAGATACCAAGATTAATCAGGAACTAAATAAAGGCACAGTACAATAGATCAATTACCCAATCAAAAGATTTAAAGATTCTTAATAACATTCTTTTAAACTGAATTCAAGAATGGATTAAGATCGTACTCAGACATGTAGATCAATGAACTAGAAGACCAAAATATCTGCTAGTGTGGCTTGAGCAACCTAATTTATGACAAAAAACATCAAACATACATGTTGAAAAAAATTGCCTTTTTAAAAACACTGCTAGGAAACTAGATCTTCATAAACAGAAGATTAAAAATAGATCACTACTTCTCAAATAACAGGACAACCAAATCCACTGAAGAACATAATGTAAAATTAAATATGAATGTGAAATTTAAATGTGAAACTGGAATATTTACAAAAGGAATAGGCATCACACTTTAAGATACAGACATAGGTTGCAATAGGCCTCCAGAAGACCCATTCTAGCACCAGTCAATCATAGTTCAGGAAGGGCATCTGGAGTCCCTTTCACTCCATAGTGAACTATAGGCTACTAACATATTCTGAGAGAGAAGGGTTCCATTTTCTCTAGTTATACAAACCCTGGGTAGTTACAAACTCATGGTCATCTTAGGCTCAGTGAACCACAAAAAAAACCCCAGACATATATGTATATGTGACAGGACATGCAGGAAAAAGACAGGATGAGAAAGGTGGGGTAAGATAGGTGGTGGTAGGGGTGAGTGTAAAGAAAGTATACTCTATACACATAGGGAATTGACAACAAATTTAATAAATCTTATATTAAAAAGATATAGTCATAGGCAAGGAATTTATATAAAAAGAATGCTTGTTACTCAAGAAATAATGCCATGAAAATTATAAACAAGATTACATGAAATAAAAAATGAAATGTCATACAAAAGAAGCAATCAAGTAAAAAGACATCCTGTATGATAGGAGAAAATATTTGTTAGCAATACATGACATTTGTTAGCAATAAATACAGTGACAGAGGATTGATATCTAGAGTAAACAAAGAACTAAAACTGCACAGGAGGAAAGCAAACAATTCATTAAACCAAGGGACTAATGAAATGATCAGAAGATTCTCAAAAGATCAAATACAAATGACCAATAAATGTACAAAAACGTGGCAAACTTCATTGGCCACCAGAGAAACGAAAGCCAAAACTACACTCAGACTGATCTGAACTCCAGTATGACCAAACAGCATGAAATTCTAAAAGAGTTAATAAAATATTTGTAAACTAGAAAATAGGTCTACTCTTTCTGACTGATCCTGTGAAAGTGCCCATAACTGCACAAATAGCAACAAATGCCTGGAATTAAGACAGTAATTGACAGGAAAGAGTTAATTTAGAGTGAAATCCCAATCCAGAATGTGTGGTCTACAAGATTATGGGGATGAAACATAGCTATAACATATATAGCTCAGTGGACTTGTCTTTGATGATCTGGCCTCAGTCTATAGGCCTAGTTCGTGCTTTATAAAAGGGGAGATACCAATTAGGTATGTGTGTAGTAGTCATATGGGGTATGCTTTTCAACTTAGACATACTCAGTTTTGCTCTCATGCTTGTATAAACATAATTTCAGGAACTGATCATGAGAAGGCTTGATTTGTACTTTAATAAATGTTTCTCAAATAAATCTAAAACCCATCCCTGGCAAAGCATCATCATCATCAAAAAAAAAAATAGATCTACTATGGTGATACCTCTCCTGGGTATTTAGGAAAAGGATGCCAAGTTAACATCTCACAAACAATCCTGGGAATTAATATATATTTAAATAATATTCATAAACCTAAGTTACATAACTAATCTAGGCAATCAACAACAGAACAATGTATTAAAAAATATGGTAAATATATACAATAGAATTTTTAATCCGTAAAGGAGCATTAAGTTGTGATATTTTCAGGGAAATGATTATAATTGGAGACAAATCATATTAAGCAAATTAAGCAAGGCTCAAAAGGCAAATACTAAGATGTTTTACTTATTTGTGTTTCCTAGGTATAATATATATATATATATATATATATATATATATATATATATATATATATATATATATTTATATATAAAAATGTGTGTGTGCATGTGTGTGTGTGTTATTAATAGAAGTGTGTATGTGAGTGTACTATTATAGAAAAACTAACATGAGAAAAGAAGGAGGAGCAAAGAGTATACAGAATTATGGGGAATATATACATATATATATAAAGTTGGTATAATTAGGTTATATGATATACAATAAGTATTTCATCAATGCAAATAGAAGTACAGATAAGCAGATGTTTATCTAAGGCTATGTTAGATATTTTGAATTCAAATATTGTAAGCTAGAATAAAGCAGTTTTGTACTCATAAGAACTTGAAGGTAAGATACTATTACAGATGATATCACTCACATTGGTTACAGGACAAGGATAAGTTAAGTTGGTACTGTCAAGGATACTTTCTCTCTGTTGGTTAGATTTCATAGAAATGGAAAGTGCTATGTTGGCTTCTGGGGGAAATACCATCTCCATTCTTATCTTGAATGTGGATACTCCACTGTAGTAATGCCTAGTATATTATGATATACTATTATACACTGTGGATAAAACAGTGGTACAAATACTATGTAAATAAACAATTAACCATTTTCCATTTGGATTTAGGGCCAGCTTCACAGGAAGAAATTAATAATTAGTACTGTAATCTGACCAAGATTCCATGGTTTGGAATCTTAAATGCCCTAATGGAAAACCCAGTAATAGCTTCCAAATGGGCATAGTAACAAACTGCCTTCTAAGTTTGCACATCTGTAACTACAGATTACTACAATTCTTAGACTTTATCATAATTTTTTTTGTACAGTGGATGATGGTTAATGCAGAAATCTCTGAATGGTCAAGGTGTAGACAACAAGTGTCAATTCTCAGATAAAAACAGGATGTCTACATCACTCTCACACAAAGAACCATTGCAGAAGATGGAGTAGAAAGACTGTAAGAGACAGATGTCACGGAGAAGTGGATTCAAACACTTTCTTCTATATATGACAAGTATGCTATACTCATGAACCCACAGCATCTCTGGTTGCTTGCACAAGAGAAAGCTGGTCAAAATTCTAGCATGGAGGGGAAGTAATTTATAAACCCCTACCATTGGGGGCAATGGACAGTTAATGGCTTCTGGAGGAGGAAGAGTCAAATTTGTTAAAGGTATAGTTCTAAGTTGATGATGCTCCCCTGGATAGTCCTACAGTGAGTAATATATAGGGAACAATAATTGGATTTGATACATTATTAAAAGGAAGACAGATAGTCGAAGGAATTGAATAAAGTAAATATGATTAAAATATATTATATAAAAATTTTAATGAATTAGTAAAACATTTTTACTAATTCATGCATGTGTTTCAGTTGTTTTGCAATTTCCCTGGAGCTAAATTTTATCTACATTTCTATTAAAGTGTCAGTGTCTTATTAGTGTTATTCTGACTGGAATCTGATGGATTGACTATACATCATCTCCTCATTCAGCAGCAAAGCTTATAAGAACCACCTTAAAATGCACTGTATTTTGAAGTAGCAGCTGCTCCTGAGTCCTGAGTTCTTGCCTTGGCTAGGGGCAGAACTGGCCACAGCTATCTAGTAAAGGTCATTAAATCTCTCAGAGACTTCTTATATTTACTTGAGAGCTGTCAAGTTGGCTAACTACCTTTTCCTGTTCTCAACCTCTTATAATTAACATGACACAGACTGATAAAATTCTAACTATGATTTGGCACTTATAAGATCATCAACAAATATTGCTAGACTAAAAAGAGAATATCCAGTTATAAAATGAGGGAATGTAATTGGTGGGTGTGTGTGTATGTGTGTGTGTGTGTTTGATTTAGATGGAAAGGTAACAGGCCTACAGGCAAAATCCTCATATAATATGAATAATGATTCATAATGAAGCCTTAGAGAATTAAAAATAATGCTTTGAAATGGGAGAAATCAGATCTTACTCTGAGCTTGTTCATGTGCTAAAGATCCAAAGCTCTCTGAAAAATTTGAAGTATTGGCTGCAATTTTCAGTGACCTTAATAAACTTTCTTTTATTCAGTTTCCTTCTTCCCTTCTTTCTTTCTATCCTTTAATTTTCCTTCCTTCCTTTCTTTCTTCCTTCCTTTTTTTATTTTTTATTTATTTTTTTTAATTTTTTTTAATTTCTTTTTTTTTTTGAACATGAAATGCTTTTTTATAGCATGTTTTACATGGGGAGGGGGTAAGAGGGTCCAGGTGGTGGAAAAGTACAAAATCTTCTTGGCCTGTGCCTTGAAACATGTCATGGTCTATATGGTACACTGCCTTGAATTATGATCTACCTGCAGTTCTTCAGAAGATATGGTACACTGCTTGAGTTATGGTCTCCCTGCTATTCTTAAGAAGACATGGTACTCTGCTTTGAGTCTATCTGCAGTTGCTAAGCAGGATCTTGCAGTTGCCAAGCTTCAGAGGACATTGTGCAGGTGGGGAAAGGTAGGGGGTAAGGGTAAGGGCGAGGGTCCTGGCTTCTGGCATCTCCCCCTTCTCTGTTTAGTTAGAGAAGGCGTCTTATGTTCAATCCCAACTATGTGAGTTTTGAATTTGGATGTCTAATTATGGGGGGTCTTAGACAAGTTCACAACCCCAAAACACTGATGTGAGACGAGTCACATCGATGGTCGAAGGCTTTAGGCTGTCGACGATGGGCAACGTCAAGGGACTCTGATGTGGGTGAAAGGAGGGTGAGAGCCCTGTCTTAGGCCATGTAGGCTGCACCCACTCCCAGCACCACGCACTCCTTTTCGGCTGCATTGGGTGGGCCCCTGGGAAGTGGACCTACAATAATCCCGTCATTGGGCTAACTCACAGCCATCCTAGTCTCTTGTAAATGTTCAATTTACCAACCATTTGTCAGTTTGGGGTGTAATATTGTCATAAAGGAAGGCTCCCCAATGTTAGCGGCCATATCAAGGGTGGCCTTGGTTTAGGAAAAAGCCAATTTTTGTGTGGTGATCAAGAGGCCAAGCTCTCTAGCGAGAGAAATGAGGGCAAAGCCAGGCATACCAGGAACCCTTCTGGAGGGCGTGGAAGTCTAGGGGTCGACCATAGGGGGAGGCAGGGGAGCTGACAGCTGTGTCAGTCTCCTGCGGAGTCACTTCTGGATCCTCTGCAATTTTCAGCTGATGGTAATGAACTTCAACTGCCTTCTTGATGGCAGCATCAACCTGGTTCCGTGGACGACAGGTCACGGGCGATGATCTCTGTCTTGCTCAATCTTGATGTCGTGCGCACATCCTCTCAATGAGGGTCCGTCCGGATGGGTCCGCGCCTCGAGCCCCACGTCTGGGTGCCACTTGACCTGACCGGCGGGTCCTGGTTATTCGTGGGGGCGAGGAGGACTGCAACCTGCTATTCTTCAGAAGATATGGTACACTGCTTGAGTTATGGTCTCCCTGCTCCTTCCTTTTTTTTATTATTTTATTTATTTACATTTCAGATGTTATCCTCTTTCCCGGTTCCCTACCCCAGAAACCCCCTATCCCTTCCCCCTCTCCTCCTGTTTCTATTAGGGTGTGCCCCCACCCACCCACTCCCACTTCCCCACCCACAATTTCCCCCACACTGGGGCATCCAGCCTTCATGGGACCAAGGACCTCCTATGCCTGACAAAGCCGTCCACCCCTACATATACATGTGGAGCCATGGATCCCTCCCTATGTGCTCCCAGGCTGTTGGTTTAGACCCTGGGATCTCTGGTTGATTGGTATGAATGGGCTGAAGGGGCTTGCAACCCTATTGGAAGAGAGACAATACCTGCCTCTCTGTCTTAATTATTTTCATTTTTTATTTACATTTATAGTCATAGCTGGTCTGGCATAAACAGTGGTAGTTTTTCTTGTGACTCCTGAATGCTGTGCTTAGAGGTATATGCTTCCATGGATAGTCAACACAGTAGTCTATTAAAAGGAGATGTTTATCTTCAAACATTCCAAGGTTTTTGAACCATGGTTTGGAGATGTTTTAATCTACTTTATACCATTAGGTAAATAAGTGAATATCAGACTGAAGATTAATGTTTAGAATGATTTAATGATGATTTCACTCATTCAACAAGTAGCATGATAGCTTGAATGATATGCCTACCATGAGCTTCAGGAGACTGAATACTTGATCTTAGGTTGGTGGCTACTTGGGGAGGAGGATTAGAAGGTATGGCCTTGCTGGAGGAGTATATTATGAAGGTAGTGGTGATGACAGTCTTTGAGGTATAAAAACACTTGCACCATATTGAGTTATGTCTCTCTCTGCTTTGTGTTTATAGTTCAAAATGTAAGCCCTCAGCTGTTGCTTCAGACAACTGCTATCTGCTACTTCCATTCTGCCATCATGAACTCCCACCTTCTGGAATTGTTAGTCCAAAACAAATTTGTCCTTCCATAAATTGCCTTGCCAATATAGAATATTTTATCACAGCAATAGAAAAGTAATTAACATAAATGGTTATGGAACATATATAAGCATGGATATTAAAAAAATCCTCTCTGTAATTTGATCAGCATTTAATAGTGTTGCCATGCTATATTATTGCTCTAGTTTTCATACTATTATTTTTACCTTGTTGGCATGCATTCTGAATTAATTTTGTGTTTAAGAATTGTTGAACACATTCGGCCATCTTCCTGATTTGCTCACTGAAAAGATCAATATATTGAGTCCTGAATACATACAAAATAGTTTACCAAATGGTGACTTATGGTTACTCAATTCTCAAATAATTTAAAATCAAGATCTTGGAAAAGAGAAAGAATGCAGAAATGTGGCACATGGCAGGATGGTGCCAAGAATGTAAACATATTTTATACGTGTTCATAAAATAAGAAAGACAGAGTAAAAGGAACAAAAATCAAGAAGACTGAACTTTCTCTTAATGTTCGCTTGAGCCAGCTAACATTAAAGAACTTATGCAAACAGGTATGTGGGCTAAAAAAGGTCAGCGAAATCTTTTAAAAACTATGACAAAAATGCTTAACATTAGATCTACCCTTTAACAAAAATTGAAGGGCAGGCACTAGAATTGTCAATTTAGTCACCTTTCATAACTTAAATTTTACTTTGTGAGTAACAATTCCCCTAACATCTGTTAACTGTGTTCAGCTTTTTGATTCTCTAATTCAGATTCTATGAGTATGGCTATGTAGCCATCTTTAAGTAAGGTGGAAAAAGATGCATCTTAGTTTTATTTCACTATTGAATAAAATTGAAGCTAAAGAATCAAAGGATCTGATAATTGTAGAAATTGTTTAAGACAGGAAATAATATGAACAATTGAATTTATTTAGAAACCTATCTAAATAAATTTGAATCAAAACTGAACATAAATTGTTATGTTTCAAGACAGAAATGATTCTTTTTAAAATGTTGCTTTAAAAACATTTCTGACATTTTCCTGTGAAATGTTTATTTTCCTTAAAAACATCTTGTTCATATTTATTTTCGTGAAACTCTTTTAAAACATGTTTTGTTTTCTCAAATCGATAATATGGAATAGAATAAAGTTGGACTCCTCACAGGTCTTTGATATTACTGAGGAATGGATTAGTGCCCACACACCATCTTGAACAGCTGTTTGACTTCAATCCTTAGGCTGGGCTATTTCCAAAAACCACTGGGGAAGTTATTTCCCACTGACAACAGAGTTGTTAAGTTTTGAGTTGACCTTGAGAAATCACTAGGGAAAATCTAATCTGTTCCTATAGCCATTTAGAGAATTTAGTTTTCAGTCATTGAACCAAAACTCTAAATTTTGGCATTGATAGTAAATAAGTGGATTGTTAGAAAAACATTACAAATTAATCTACATCTATTCTTAATGATTCAATCAAAATTTCAGATGCCAATATAAGAGAAGTTTTGAATTATTCCATTTGTTCTGTCTTGTAACACAAGCCAGAAGTGGAACCCCTGATTTGCTTCAACCATATACCTTCAAACAAGCTCATTTCATATTTACTGTCACCTACATAAGTGCTACTGTCTGTCTGCTATTTGTTCAAGGAACAGGGTCCTGAGACTTTCTTCATTCCGTATCCCATTCAAAATATATTTTATCAGGTCAACCATTGCAATATATCTTAAACAGAATAACTTTTTAAAACAAGATTTGTTATTTCTCTTCTAGATCAAGCTATTATTTTGTCTCCTCTAGATGAATTTACCAACCCCTTTCTCCTGTTAGGTATCCAAAAAGCAGCTAAATAACCTTAAAACAGACAAATAGCATCCTATCATACCACTAGAGATCCCTCCAATGAGTGATGTCTCAGTATATGTAGAATAAAATCCTCCTCCAAATACTGATTAGATGGTTCTTACTTCGTTCTATAACCAGGACAGCTTCATGCTCCCATTTCCCATAATAAAGACTGTCCATTTCACTGTGAATCCTCCAAATCTGTTTTTCCATGTGGGCTTCTGAAACTGATACATCCTTTGTTCATAATCCTCTCCCCTCTCTCCAATCTTTGCTTACTAATTCAGATCTTTAATAAAACATTATATCCTCATATTTCTCTATTTTTAATTGATTTTTACTTTGTAGCATTCATTAATACCTAATATTATTTTATACATTAATTTATTGGCTTCATGTATTTATTTCGCACTAAAATTTGATGTACATTGGGGTAGGGACTCATGATTCACTTTTGTATCTCTGACCCCTGTCTTTTAGAAGACATTCAATGAATAGTTTCTCAAAGAATCACTGAGCTCTTTTACTGATAGTTATGATGATATAATTATTTTCTACAATACATTTGGGGGAGTAAATTTTCTACAATATATTTGGGGGAGTAAATTAGCACAGGAAAAGATTGGAGGTTCATTTGTAATGAAATGATTTTTGTAAAATTGCTCAGTAAAGATAAAGTGCTATACAAGTATTATACTTAAGAGAATTTGCCAAAATATCAAAATAAATTGACATAGTAGGAAAAAAAGACTTGGGTGGTGAAATCAATTTGTATATTGTTCACATTCCCTCTTCTTATAGTCATTAAAGAAAAGCAGCAATTCCTAGATGGCTGCACTCTTACATTTTGATGATCTTGCTAGTTTGAAGATTTCCTCAAATGCCTAGAAATGCAATTCTAAAAATAAGTGTGAAGTTTCTTCTATTCAGCATCTTCATGTATGACTGCATAGAATATCACATTTATACAAAGCTTCCTCTATTAGTCGTAAAGAATAGACACAAAGATATCTAACTCCTGCATCATAGCTACTAAGACATTATAGAACAGATGTAACAAAAATGAACTTTGCAGGAGAGTTAAAATACTTAGAACTCCAAAATCAGGATTATTGACTGCTTGAATAAATCATTGTCTTTCAATCTTTTGTTGTTTTTCAGAGGTAAGGGGGAAGTTTGTATTTAATAACACAGAAGTAACTCAGATTGGACCATTCCAAACGACATTTTCTATTTCTGTAGAAAGAAACCACAGAGAACTCATCAAGCTAATGCATATATGAAAATGAAGCTGAACTAAGTAGACCAGCATTGATAATAGAATTAATCTAAATAAATGTAAAATCTACTATGTGATTTGGGGATATTTTATTGAATTTCTAATCCTCGGCCTCACTTTGTGGTGGCATCTTAATAAATTGAACATGTATAATACATGACCTGACAAATGAAGAAGTAAACTACTTTATTTAAGCCTTTACATTTGTCAACAGCATCCTGGCAATAATGGCTTTCTGTCCACTGTTTTAATAATGTATGTACTGATTACTTCCACCTAAATTGTAACCAGAAAAATCTCAGGAAGCTTTGAAGGTGTCCTTAATGGTCTCCAGGGAAGGGAATTTACAGATTTTAAAACTGAAAGATGAAAACCTAAGAGCAAATAGTTTAATTAGTAAAAGTTCAAACAAAAAGCCATTACCTACAGTGTCCTTATAATCAAGATCTAATCTCCATTTGGATCTGGGACACAAAGATAGGACTTAAATAAGCTCCTGGTTTATTGCCGCTCTCTTTGGATATTCCCCATTATGATTTGCTTTAAGACTCTCTCTAGGTTAATCACAGAAGTAGACAAGTAATAAATATCACTTTAGTGGCTGCTCAAGTAAAACAAAAGAGGTCAGTTTTAAAAACTATATCTGGACCCAAATAATACACACTAATTGAAAACGAGTCAGTCTAGTGAGGCAAGTAATTAGTAACTGTAAAAGCCAGGATAATATATTCCAAAGATCTAAAATTGGTCAGTTTGTATTTGCTAAGGCACATTTGAGTTCTAATTATTTATAACACTTCACTACATATGGAGCATTATTTTATTAATTAGACTTCAGAGCCATACACTTAGAGTTGTTATGCTGCCCAGCTGGTTTGGGGAACACAGATCTACTCTTGTGGGTAAGAAAACAACTTTGAGAAGTGAAACAGCAGTTCTCAACAACTTGTGTGGAATATCTTGGTATTCTACCTACTGTAAAGTCATAGACCTCTTTATCACAGCAACTGAGAATGTCTACATTATGATTGCAATTGTATGATTACTCTAAAGATGATCAAAAATATAAACTCACCAATTTTAAGCATCTTTAGAGAAAATAATACTAAAATGAACTATATATGTCACCTTTGTTTAAACTTTCAGTAATTTAATGGGTTCTGTATGGGTTCTGTACTAGCTGGTTTTATATCAACTTTACAAAAACTTGAGCCATTTTAGAAGAGGGTAGCTCAGTTGAAAAAAAATACTTCTACAAGACTGGCCTGTAGGCAAGCTTGTAATGTATTTTCTTTCTTTAAAACTATTTATCAGTTCTTTGTGAGTTTTGCATCTTGCCCTCCGTCATACTTGCCTTTGCATGCTACATCCAACAGAGAAAAAAAATCTCATTGCGGAGAGTGTAGTGTGTCCAAAATGTGTCCCATAGTATACCCTGTTGTCCAAATGCCTTTACTTAGAAATGTTCATTTGCAATGAGACATTCATATATTTTGAGGCCTCTGGCTTCTGGTACTAGAACCTCACTGGTACTCATGTCAGATATCCTGCTGTTGCCCTGTGTTATGGAGATCCTATAGTTTGAATCTGTGATACCAGCCCTGTTGTTGTCCTTTTGGGTTGGAGAGATGGCTCAGTGGTTAAGAGCACTTGCTTCTCTTACAGAAGACCAAGGTCCAGTTCCCAGCACCCACATGGAGTTCACAAACATCCCTAACTCCTGTTCCAGAGGATCTGTTATCTTTCTGACCTCTGTAGGCACTATGCATATATGTAATGTATTTTTTGATTGGTGGCTGATGAAGGAAGGCCCAGCTAGTTCACTGTGGATAGTGCCACCTTTAGGTTTGTGGTCCTGGATGATATAAGAAGGTAAGCTGAGCAAACCAGGAGCAGCAAGCCAGTAAGCTTTACTCCTCCATGTTCTCCATGGCATCAGGTCCTCCTTCTGGGCTTCTGACTAGACTTCGTTGGATAGTGGACTTTAAGCTATAAGCTGAAATCAAACTTACTTCCCTCCAAGTTGCTTTTGGAGATGGTGTTTTATCACAGCAATAGAAATCCTGACTAAGACAGGTTCCTGTCAAAAGCAGTCAAGGGCATTAATAGTTTACCACAACTAGTAAAAGAAATGATTTTTTAAAAGTGACACTGAAAATACATGGAGAATAAATTTATGATTTCAAGTGATCCATCTTGACATTCAACCCAGCAGTCATGTAGACAGCAATTGAATAACTAATCCAATAAAGAACCAGAAAAATCTGATCCTGGAAACATGGAAGGCAAACAGAAGTAAAAATTAAAACATACTTTTGAGGACATTTTGATGGAATTTTATACTGACTCCATTTACTTTTGATCCTTCTGAGTTCTGATATTCTGACAGAAAACCCTGCTACAAAGAATCTTCCTTTATTCTTTTTGTCCAAGCAGCAAGTGTATCATTGCTGAATAAGTCATTGTAGCACACCTCTGAAAGCCACTGGAGAGTAAAACTGGATATAAAACTGAGCTTTCATCAATACCTAGGAGTGACAGATTCCTTGAGAATGGGGAATGTTTTGTGATATTTACCACCATAAAGATACCAAGATACCATTGTGTATTAGGCAAAATCTCAAGTAAAGCTGCATGTCAAAGCAACTGAACACACTTTACTAAAGGATGCCCAGTTATGCAAATGTGTGGTGACTGAATCTGAGTAACAGAGGAAGGAAGGTAAACATGGGAGAATAGAGGAACTCACATCACATGCAAAAACATTACAAGTGGGATAAAGCCCATAGGCATGCATCTGAGTGATCAATTACTCAAGCACATGTTACCTTTAACTCTAGCGTCTCCATTGTCTCTACACATATGATTTTTCTGCATGGAGACTGAAAATTTAAGTACAAGCACTTGAACAATTAGTAAGCTATCAGATCAAGCAGTCAGGTACAGGGAAGCAGTAGTTACAACAAAATGTTAGAAAAGGAAATCATGGCAGTTCTTTTGACCAATTTCCCCATATTTCTACTGCTAGACAAAATAGTAGTCACAAGCTGTACTTATTTACTATGTGCACTTTTCCAATGATTTATTTTCTTTAGTGTCCCAGCTATAATAAAATTATCTATTTTTGCAAAAATTAAGCCTCTACTGTATCAGACAAAGAATTCTATTTAAAATGCTTATGTGTCTTTGGCAGAAGAGGAGGGGGAAGATCTTAAGAGCCAGAGGTAGTGGATGATTCACAGGAAGTAGAATCTTCCAGACACAATAGGGTTGGTACACACAGGAACTTAAACGTACTGTGGCAGCACATAGAAGACCTGGACAGGTTCAAACCAGACAGAATTCAAGCACTGATAATGGAAATTAGACATAACATCCTACTCTATCTTAGAAGATATTTGCAATTGATGCCTACTGGGAAAATGAAATCAGTTTTCTCCAATGGAGTGACATTGAGTATATCATATAAAATCCATAGATGGCTCTATGTCCTACAATTGATGACTAACACACACACACACACACACACACACACACACACACACACACACACCCCTATTCTTTCTTGCCTACTTTTTGTTTCTGTATTTTCATCTTTTGGTAGTTTGTATTGATTACTGTCGGGATTTTCCTTAATTATTTTTTGAGATAGAGAAAAACATGAATTTGGGTTGAGAGGGAGGTGAAAAGAATCTGAGAGGTCTTACAGAAGGGGAGAGAAATCAATATAAATATATTGTGTAAAAACACTTTTTAAAACAACAAAAATATTCATGTTTTTCAATGAATGTTATACATATATATCAATATTGAGCTACTCAAAGTTAGGACACAATAAAATACAGTGGGATTACATTTAAACTTGCTACAAAATTTAGTAACTTGAATACATAAAAAGAAATAGCGTAAGAAACAGAAGTCTTTCTTAGCATTATCTTTCAAAGACCTCTGTGCCTTCATATTTTTTTTTCTTTTTGTAAACTCTTGTGTCCTTTTCTCTGAAATAATATAAGCCCCTGCTTGATCTTTCTTTAAGATGCTACCATTGGGTGAGTCTCCAGTGAGATATTTCTTTTAAAGATTGAATATACAAAAGTATTACCATTTAACAAGATTTTTTCATTTGACTATAGTATATTTTGGCTCGCAGTTCATGTCTATTTATGGACCTTTCATTTCCATTTGGAAAAAACAGTTATTAGTAGCTATTATACATCATATACTACACTAATCTATATGGTTTTGAAAAGTGAAGAAAATGAAATCTTGCCTTTCCCATTCAGAACCTTCTTGAGAAGACAGAAATGTAAGAAAGGAAGAAAGAAAGACATACAACAGAAACAAACAAAAAACAAAACCAACAATTGGCCAATGATGAAAGATCCTAGGGGAGGAATGACTCATTATTCTCAACATTTGAGAGACATTTATATTTTTAATCTTATATAAATGGTATAAAAATGGTGAGGAAAGGAAGCTAATAAGTGAATTGGAGTTAATAATTCTCCTTCCCAAAGACAGAAAACCTATCAAAAACTTCAATATCAGAAATGAGAAACCGTCTTTTGAGTTTTTTGGTTCATGCCCCAGTTAGGGTTTCTGTGATAAAACACCCTGACCAAACCAAGTAGGGAGAAAATGGTTTATTTGGTTTATATTTTCATACCATAGTCACTAAAGGAAGTTAGGACAGGAATTAAAGCTTGGCAGGAACACGGAATCAGGAGCTGATACAGAGATCACAGAGGGATGCTGCTTACTGGCTTTCCCCCCACGGCTTACCTAGCCTTCCTTCCTGTAGAACCCAGGACCATCAGCTCAGGAATGGTTCTACCTATAAAGGGCCAGACCTTCCTGACTCAAAAATCATGAAAATACCCTTCAGGCTTCCCTAGTGCTTAATCTTATAGAGGTATTTTCTCAAATGAGGCAAGCTTCTTATTCTCCAGTGACTCTAGCTTGTATCAAGTTATAAAATTAGCCAGCATAGTCAGGGTTGTCCAAGAGACTCCCAAACCTACAAGCTATTGCTATTGCCCTTGACTGCCCATTCTCAGGAGTGGAAGGTAAGTCCTTATTGCTGAAGAAGCAAGCTATGTACTTCATAAAGAGGGCCCAGAGATCCCCTAACCTGGAACTCTCCAGAAGGCCTCCTCCCTGATGACTAGACAAACAATCTTCCAAATCAGGGAAACAACCAACAATTCTATCCAGTTATGACACTTATGAATCACAATAGCCAACATTGCTCCATAACATTAAAGGTATAATTGTGGCATATAAGTCTTGGCAATAACTTATAGCTCTTCAATTGAAATGAAGAAATGTTAAACAAGAGGAAATCATACTTGGTGCAGGAAACCTAGATTATTACCCAAGGCTAGTGAAGTCATAGATTGTAGAGGAGAAACTTCATTCACCACTTTACTAAACCAGCCTAATCCGTAACAACAATCTAAACATCTCTCCTTATACCCACAGACAAATATAGTTCTCACCCATTACCAAGACATCTTCTCTTAGTAACAGACTGAGACAATAATAGAAAACCACTACTGATCCAAAGGCAGAGTTATAGAGCCCTCCCACCCCACTCCTCGGTGGATATATCTACAAAATAGTCCAACACCTAAAGTTCAGTAAACCCTGCAGAAGATGGGGTGGAAAGATTGTAAGAACCAGAGAATCAGGTTGTTTGCAGTGATATTGTATCAATCAGTAGTGTTAGAAGCTACATCTGTTAAGTGTCATTAATATGAATGCCTAAACATGAGCTGAATAAGGACAGCAATAAGCATGCCAAAAGGGACAGGAGAAATTCCACAAGGCTTCAACCCTACACAAAGAACTACAGGAAACTAAGAAATGCTAAGAATGGAAGAAACAGTCTTCTCCAAAGAGGAACACACAAATTGGTTGTTCAATACCTTATCTCTGAAGACACATATACAAGTTATATTATACAGACAGAACAGATTATAAGTAGAAATAAGTAATGAAAAATAGGTCACGAAATTGAGAGAGAAAGGAGTCATGTACAAGAAGGTTTGGAGGAAAGAAGGGTAAAGGAGAAATGATTTAATTGTAATATAAAAAAGTCAACTAATTTTATTCATGGATCTCATTTTGATTATTATAATACAACTGAAAACTTAAAAAATGTTATGTGTGAGAAAAATGAATATTTGATATGATACAATTACTGCTATTTTATAATATTATACGAGTATATTTACTTACAAAGAGCAAACCCTTCCCTTTTTGAGATACTTCCTAAAATATTTTAGAATAAATGGAATATGACTGAGAGTTGCTTCAAAATGACAAGGGAATGAATAGAGGCATAGAAGAAATAAAAGTGTCCATGAATTGAGGATTGTTGATATCTTGGAAAGCACGTGAATTTTTTTTATAAAATTCTGTCTACTTTTATAAATATTCAATATTTTCCATGATAAGAAGGGTTTAAAAATAGACAAAAGGGATATTACTAATGGAGATTTTTGACATTTAAAATATAATGGGTGTGGATTATTTATAATTAACCATTGGATAAAAGGAGTAAAAATATTTCACTCCATTTAATTTTTAATCAAAAACAATTTTAAAATAGTCATTTAATGCTTACTATGCACAAGTCATTATTCTCTAAAACATCCTACCCTGTGTATATCATTCTGCTTCTGAACTGCTGGAAAATCTCCACCGATAGGTGCCTGCCGGCTCAATTCATCATCTTTTAGCTGTAGCCACACAAGAAGTTCCTGAAGAGAAAGATGCAAACGCTTCCACTGGTCAGAACTGGCTTCCAAATGGGACCTGAAAGTTAACAGAAGCAAACTGTGTCAGAATAGCTAGAAGTGTAGTTAATGAGTCTTCCATTGCATTGTTTGGATATTGCCATAATACACACCTATCAATAAAAATCTAGCTATCTGATTTGGGGAATCATGAAATGGGGTGGGGCTGTTCTGTTGACAATTTTGAGGAAAGGCTACATTCAGACATATGTTTCTTTCCACATGCAGAATTCTGAGACTTTTGGCATGGTCTCTACACTAGAATCAATTGCTTTACCGTCCTGTTTCTGTCAATGATTTTTGGTGTTTCTGGTAGAAAAAGACTTAGAACCAGTGACTAATAAAACGACTTAGTTTTCATATGACTCATATTGGAATGCTTTCTGCTTTGTAAAATGGAAAGGTCTCTCCCTACATTTCGACTTTTCTCTTTCTTCTACCCTGGGCAGCCTTTTTCTTTGACTCCTTCCATCTGGTATGTGTTCCTTTTGCTTTGCCTCCCATATGGTTCCCTTGTTCCTCTGCCCCTCTTTCTTCCTTTGCACCTGGGATTTGAGTTTTAAGTTCCAACATTTTGCATTATTTCCTTTGTGCAAAAGTTATGGAGATAACAACTCAGTGGAAGAGAAAAATCAGACATTTGTCAGAAAGCTTCCCTCAAACATGAATAATTTAGGCAGGAGATAGAGTGCTCTCCTATCAGCTGTATTTAGGACATGTTAATCCTTAGAAGCTGTGTAGGAATATACAAATGAATGATCTGTGCTATAAAAACCACATTTCATTTGCAGAGGAGAAAGTAAATTAATAAAATAAATCATCATCCAGAAAACAAAGGAGAAAATTTCAGTGCTTTATCCTTAGGTCAATCTGCAACCATGGTGCATCACTTACAGTTTTATCAGCAAGCACTAATTAATTCATAAGAATTAATGCTGCCTGTAACATAAATACATTAAAGTCTCCAGGGCTGCCAAGAAATACAATGTAAAGCAGCCAAGTAGAAGAATATTTCCCTTGTCTATTCAGTAACTTAGCCTGATATTTCCAATATAACTCTCCTTCTGGACTTCATATTACTAGATTATGTACTTAATACTGATATTAAATTGTCTCAAATTTTCTGAAATATACTCTAATGGAGACATGAAAGTCTTTAAAAGGTGAAAATAACTATTCAATTAAAGGAATATGAAGAAAGCAACTGGAAAAGCCCAAAAAGTTATAGGTAGAAAATATTAATTTTTACCATTGCTTATGATTATGATAAACTAAAAACCCACAAATATTCAGTGATAAGGCCTTTATTACATCTATTATGATAATGTCATACAATGAAATTCTATCCAATATTAGGTACGGTAGCCTAGGCAAAATTTTATGCCTATAGAAAAAGAGAAAGTATGTTACAAAAAAGAAGTACAATCTTTTTTATTTTGTAAAAGGTTTGTGAGTAGGTAGGTGTACCTTTGTAAGCAAATGTTTAAACTATGCATGGAAATTTCTGTAATGACCACCATCTTTTCTTTTAGGGGTAGATTTGCAATATTTCCCTTTATCTTTATATTTGCATAATATGTAAGAATATTAATTCTATAATACATGATGCCATGCTGAAACTATGTTAAAAATGTATACTTTTACTGAAAGTGAGAGAAATTAAACATTTCAACCCTTTAATAGTATTAGTATATAATAAATTAACCATGTTGTACCATGTTATGAATACACTATATAAATGCAGATTGTATGCGGTATAGAGGTCAAATTTTCTGTTTCTTCCTCCTTCTAGAGTCATCATTTTCCTCTGATAACCCTAAGTGAGAATTCCTAATTCAATATTTTAGCTATTTAAACAGTTCAATGAGTACTGTTCACAGGATTCTCTACAAAGTTTGAAATTTAAGGCTTGGTTCCATGGAAGCTGAAAGAAGCAATCAAGTAGGACATTTTTATAGGTAGGCAGAGACACATAGAATAGCAGCCAACAGCAGCAAAGACAACGGTTAAATAAATATTTATTATGTGCCTTTAAGTCATATAAGGTATTGGGTTGTGATGGGGAAAATAAAAGGGGATAAAGATGCCCCATGTTTGTCTTCCATTTATTTTGTAGCTAAAGCAAACTAATATGGTTGAGCATTCCAAGAGAGAATCTAGTAATTGTGTGACAGGACATGTTTTAAGGTATGGAATTTCTTAAAAATTTAAAATGTTTGATACCTTAAAAAACCCAGCATCTTAGTTCTCAGCCTTCTTGTCTAGGTCTCTTTATACAAATCAAGCCAGCTGTGATGTCATAGAGATCTGACTGCTTCTGCTTTCTGGGTGCTGGGAGGAAAGGTATGCAGCACCATTTCTTGCTCATCTTAACTATGCATCTAATAGGTAATCATAGTAATAGGTAATAATGATAATAATAATAATAGTTAATAATGAATATTATTTTCCCTCCAGTAGATAGGACATGAAGACAAAAGTCTAAGCAAAGGACTTTAGGAGTAGGCTCAAGCTTAATTAATCAGAAAATTATATCCAATTTAACATAATTCTAAGTTGTGGTTCTCAAATTTCAGTGTACATAAGTGTTTAGTATAACTTGTCTGAAATCCAGATCTCCAGCCCTTACTTCCAAAATCTCGGCAGTTTTAAGAAGTGTTTCACAGCTCTTCAGCTGAGCTCTAAGAGCACTGAGAAATCAGTTCTTAAAGTATTTAGTTTGAGTTCTTTAATGCTATCTGTAGGTCTTTCTAGGAAAACGGTTGCATCGACTTGACATGATTTGAAGGTAATCAAAATACAAGGAAACTGTATTAGGTTGGACAACATTTTCCTTTAGCGCATTCAGCTTTTGAAATTTGTCTAAGACATTTGTAGTTTACATATATGTTTGTTTATATGTTGGAAGAAGTTGCTCATTGTACATTAATGACTACATATCAAATATTTCTGAACAATTAGCCTATTTTTGTGTTTGGGGGAAAAAGAATGTGTAGTTGCTGCTCACTTTCTGTATTTAAATTTATTTTTTGCAAAGGATGTTAGGATTAATATTAGTTCAACTCACCTTAATCAAAGACCCTGTTTTGTAATTGAGGGAAAAGCAGGACTAAAGGTTTAAAGACACATCTGTTATATGGTCATATTAACATTTGGGAATTGAGAATTACAGGTCACCCTTAGAGAAGAAAAACCTTTAAGCATCTGAGTTTTAAACATTCTAGGGAAAATGACTTATTAATGGTCAAATGTAATTTATTTATCTCTATCCACTGAATACAAAACAAAAGAGATGGTTTGAAGAGGCACACTTAGTATTTATCTATTCCCTACTCATCTTTATTATTAAAGAGAAGAACTCGGGGCCTACTTGTCTCTAAAAAGACAAGTGCTGATCTTTGAAAATTGTTCCACAAATTATAAGGTTTGGGCAAAATACAGAACTTTTTAAGTGTATCATGATGTACTGCTTGCTATTTACAGAAATCTTCAGAGACAGGACTCTAAGAATTATACAGATGATAAAGTGGTTGCTATTTCTCTAGATACAGATATTTCAAATGTGATTTGGTTGATGCCTAGTTTGAAATCCTTAATAAAACTTTACTCTGAAAAGCACACATTCTTAAAGCAAATTGTGCTCTATTGAATTCATTTTTCACTTTGACTTCCTTTATAAAGCTAGCGATATATCTCTGCACCTCCTATGTGCCCCTGTGTAATACAATAGCACTTAAGTCGACAGAAAGAAAGTGTACAGATGCAGAAATAATAAAGAACTACAGAAATAAAGTGGGAGCTGTGGGGCTTTAAATAAAGACAGAGAATTAAACTCAAAGAGAAGTAAACCTTTTTTTCCCTCCTAGTTGGGACTCGAACTCCAACTTCCAACATAATTAACATTCCAAGAGTAAGAGAAAGGTCAGAGAGGCTCAATGTCCACGTTGCTTTTATTCCCCCTCAAAAGTATATGACTCTTCTTCCTTTTGCTCTTTCTTTGTTCTGCACTATAGAAAAATAAAACCCTTAGTTCCAACTGCTAATACCAAGTACTTCCTAAGAGATTCATTGTTGCTGAAGAATTTGTTAGTGTTCCTGTCTCTCTAACTAATGTGCAAAATTTGGCAAACATGAAATTCATATGGTTTTTACAAGTTTTTCTGCACCAAGCATAAAAATATAAATTTGCTGAAGTCATATCAACTACATATTAAGTAACCCTCATAGTGAAACATATATCCAATAATGTGGAAAAATCTGAATACAGATTAAACAAATCTTCATAAATATTGCCTCTGTAAAAAATTCACTTGCTGACTTCTGAAATCTTAAGTAGTTTTAAAGTCAAAGTGAAGAGTTGTGTATATGGGCTATTTTATCATGAGAAATACTTGGCTTCATTAATCATCCTCCTGCTACTGAAATTTCAGTTCTCACTCTGTATATGTATGCATGTGTACAGACTTCTATATGTAAAGATATTATTGTATTTCCAGCCTTTACCTTGCTCTATATAGCTGAGTTATCACTGATGTTTACTTAGTAGTCTATCTTGTGGACAATGTGTGATATGATAATGAGTATGAAAGGGATGATCCACTTTTCTTGAGTGGAACAGTAAGTTTGTACTCTAGAATTTCAACCACTTTTTCTCAAGGACATTCTATTTATTTTTAATAGTATATTTTAAATACAGATCAGTTCTATGCAAATGTAAAAATCAAGGAGCTGTGGAGAGGAATAAAATGGTTAACTTCTTGCTAAACAAGCACGGGGACCTTTGTTTGGATCCCTAGCATTCACATATAAGCCAAGCATAGTGGTATGCATATGTAATTCCTGGCACAAGGAACTAGAGACAGGTGGGTTCCTGAGTTTATTGGCTATACCTTATAGCCAAATTGATGCACTTAAGGTTCAGTGAGATAACCTGAGTCAAAATATTAGACGGCAACTGAGAAAGACACTGGCATTGGCTTCTAGCCTCTTGCATACAGGCGCATATACCCACAGGCTCGGGTGCACACACATGTGAGCATGCACACACACCATACATACAGTGATTCTTCTGGGTTGAAAAAGCATTATCTTAGAATTTATAGAGTTGCATAGGATTAAAGTACTTAAGTAATTAGCTCAAGATTATATATTATGTGATAAAAGAGTCAGAAGATAACAACTGTGGTGTAAAAAGACTATTCTTTTAGACTTATTTTGTTTGACTTTACCCATCTTTTATTTAATTTAGCTGAACCTAAGAAACATGAAGCCACTCATGGGCAGCCAAAGGAACTTTGTGTGTGTGTGTGTGTGTGTGTGTGTGTGTGTGTGTGTGTATGTATCTGTTTGTGCCTATGTCTGTGTTTTGGGTTGAGCCAAAGATCTTATTCATATCAGACAAGCGCTCTACCATATACTTAGACCATACACTTAGTCCTTCCAGTATAAATTCTAGTGACTGTGGAAAGAACTGGTGAAGAACATCCAGAATAGAAAATACATGGAGAATTTGGTTCAAAATTCAAAGAATAAGAGAGATTGTGTTCCAAACATAAGAACCAACCAGTATGTGTCCATACTGCATCTCTCACAAGATACAGAAAACTGCTAGAAATTAAAACTGGCTTAGAAAGCAGAATCTAGTTGCTTAGATCTCTTTATGGGAGAGGGACTAGAATGTTACTTGGTGAGAAGGATACAGGATGGGAGTGGGCCAAAAAAGAGAAGAGGTTAGTACCAAACTGATGAGTAAAATCTGTGTACATGATCAAAAATTTTGAACTATGGAGCAATGTGATAGAATCCGTGTCCTGGGTAGAATATTTCTGTACAACTGTTGCTTTTATTTTCTGAAACACATGAATGATTTTTGATGCTCTTGCAAAACAATGAACACAGTGCATTTTTTAGTATATAATGTGCTATAATCTACTGAAACAGGGTTGTTTTCTCAGGATATTTTGAAACATTTTAGAAAACTTGCAGTGACATTCAATATGAAAAATCTCCCAATGGACAATCATCCTAATGTTCCTTTATCTTATTTCATAATTACTATCTCTGCTGTGCCACTGCTATGGAATGAGTGATACCCCTACTTCAGTCGAGTGTCAAGAAACTAAAGTATGTAGATGTAAAGAATTCATTGTTTCTTATAATTGAGAACTTATAACATATTCTAGATTATTACAGAGAGCTATTTACAGTCAAAACCATTAATCAGAATATTCAAATAGCAGAATTCACAGCATCTTCCATAAGCTAAGGTAACTGTTTTCTGCTTGATTAATCACAGTAAAAATTAAACTGCAGTAGCTGGCATAAGGGAAATTTTTGAAAATGAAGAGGCCATATTTTGCCAACATCCTGTTTGACAGTTTCAATTCTTTTATTTCATCATATTCACATAAAGGAGAGAAAAGGCATCAAGAGACTTCTGCAACAGTCATAGCCTCTTTTCTTTTTCTTTCCTGCAATAGGGTAACCATGTTCATTTCCTTACCCATCAAAACATTTTTCAGTTCATGTTTTATTATTTTTAAGGACAAATGTTACAAATGTGGCCTTGGTCATTACATACTTAGTCTGCTCTTAGACGTTTAAAATTTAGAAAACTAATAGAGCTTCTCTATAAATAAAATGAAATATCCCATTGTTGCCATCAACTCATCAAAAAGATCAAAAGATCAAAAAGATCAAAGATTTGAAATCATAGATTTCAAAAAACATGGGCAGAACACTGAGATGAAGATGAGATTCTTAGAAGCTAGGGTGCAAACTTGAGGAAAAGCTTTGTATAGATAAAGCCTTTCTGTTTTTTGAAATCTGTTCTCAATCCAATATTTTCAATTGTGATGAATTTATCTGTGAAAATTTCTTTTTTTATTCAACCCTACAGAATACTCTGATGACTAAGCGTTAATATGATGAAGTTCGATTAAATGTGAATAGGTCTTATACATGCCACTTGTTAACTGGGTCACTTTCGGGAACCCATTTAACCTCTCTGTCCTCACTTTCTTCAAAGGCTAAGACAGTATATGAATGAAATAGACTTTTCATAGATGCTTATAACATCACATGATTCAAACACTATGAAATGCTTACAACAGTAGATGAGACATACACACACCCTCTGTTACTCGCTAGTATTATTATTGCTTCATAGTGGGTAGAGTTTCTCAAAAGTGCTTTCAAGTTAATAAAATATCATATGTTCATCTTCCTTATGACAGTTGTATGTTGAAATTGTAGACAATTTAGAAGAACTATGAAGAAGGAGGAAAAGGCTTTTTTCTTTTTAAATAATCAGACTAACTCAGAGTAGTAACTGCTCCCATTATTGAATACCTTCTTTTCTAACTATTGATCAAGTTAATTGGTCCTTTCTATTTCTCTTCATGACCACTCCTTTTATATGCACTGATGAAAGCACAAAAATATTTTTAAAATTAGTGGATTAGGATAAACAATTACTCAGAAAGCAGGGAGCTTGCTCCTCCTCCCTGCATTTTCCAGCTTCTTAGGTAACACTGGGCTCTTTAGAGACCGGCTCTGCTCCTTTGTCTCTCTCTCTATACCTGTATCAGCCATCCAAGAATTCTGAAGACTTCCCTCTACCTTCGTTAGCACTGATACAACCATTCACTTCCCCAAGCAAGCTCATTTGGCAAAGGAGAAAGTAAGTGCAAGATCTAAAGTGTTCAGTGACCCTTCAGAGAATGTGCTTCAACAAAATCTAAGAGAGATCAAGTGATAGTAAGCGGCTATAATCTCCTTAGCTGCCTGAACTCTAGATAGTGTGTCTTTAAATTGTTGATTATAAAATGTTCTGCTTTAAAAGAATCTTCTTTGGTTACACATTTAGACAGATGCCAAAGAGAGAATGTCATAATAAATACTCAGTAATTTTATTGCTGTTTGTATGACACTGTGATACACCAAGAGAGAATTCTGAAATCAGAATCTCAGTGCTCCCTTTTAAAATTTCCTCTAATGTCTTAATATATGTCTCTCCTGTGGTTAGAAAACAGTCCCATTTTAATCTAAACTGAACCTGCAAGTATCATCTCCATTCTAAGTAAATGAATGATTTATTTATTCAAAATAAAATGAATCACTTTAAAATTGGGTGATTTACATATGAGATATTACTTACCTGTTCTAGGAAAATGAGGAGAATCTAGTCATCTTATTCACATCTGGATCCCTGCTCCTCCCCACCCCCATGATCATAGCCTACCTAATGTTGAGAGACTTTTTCCGAAGTTCACTCCACTTGAAATTCATGTTATCCAAACGTCTTTGTAACAGGGGTGCTTCATCTGAACCTTCCAGGGATCTCAGGATTTTTTGGCCATTTTCATCAAGATTGTGATAGATGTCCGTGTGAGCTTCAATTTCTCCTTGGAGATCCTACCAGAAGGCAATAAAACACATTCAGAATTACCAAACAAAGAGACTAGCTGTGGATGTGAATTTGAAGAACTAAAAAAAAAAATTACTAGTTCAAAAGAAATTCTAGCTTGGTAACTAAAAAGAAAATATGTCCTGGTTTAGAATTAATACACTTACAGCACATTTTATAAGTTAAATTTTCTAGTCTATGTATAAAATATTCACACACACACACACACATTACGAAATAAAATGATGTAGTAACATAGATATCAGTGGTAATCATTTCACTACAGTGAGTCAAGTTATATTTTCAATGCATGTATTAATCTATTATATTGTTTGTGACCATAAAAGCATGAAGAAATACACAAACAATGTTGTACTTTGTCCAATGCCAGCACATTAATGGGACTCTATGAGACAAGAGCATCTTCTTGAAAACACACAGTAGTTCACCTTGGTACTATGGCATCATAGATATATAGACATCAAACAATGGTTGCTAAGCATTCCCATTTAAAATACCATCATATTTTCAGACTTGGCAGGTAAAGAATCCATAGGACCTTGATAAGAGTTATGACAAGAGTTATGACATTAAGTTTCATTTGTACAGACACAGATAAAAAAAACATAATATAAGAATCTGACCTTTACATGATATGTCTTCCTGTGCAACATTTTCAGCTTGAACCGGGGACTACAGCACTGATCCTGTTGCATAGCAAACTTAAGAAAAGCCAGGAACAGAATGAGTCCTGCTTTAAAATGCTAACTTTGCTTACATTCTGTTGACAGAATGAGTTTAAGAGCACAGGCCTGGATAGTCAATAATCATAATTGGCCACTTTGTACTCCCTGTTAAATAGTAGCCAGGCCTGTGGATGTGGGAGGGACCTCAAAGAATGGAGGCCTGGAATATGCAACTGACAGTTTATATTAAACAGCCAACTTTTCTTATCATTTTGCCATAATAAGGCAGAGACATTATAAATTCATTTTATATATGTGGTTCCCTCCTTGTTTCCAGCAGAACAGTCAAAGCCAAAGGAACATTCCTTAGAGAGCTGCCGGGTACCAGCATTCCATTCTGCCTACACAATGAATGGAGGCTTTGTACATTATTGTACTTGTGCTTAGAGACTTGTATTCTTCTGTTCAACAAATTTAAAAATTCATTCTGAAGCTCCGACAAATTGGATTGATCTGTGTGACTAAAAAAAATTTTCCTTCCCTCCCCTCTGTCTCTTTACTCTTTCTAAAACTGAATTAAATGACTCTGCTAAAGTAAGAGGAAAGGTGGCAGCAATAACGTGTTAGTAATCCTGAAGAATTGGCTGGTGTTTCCAGTCACAGTCACTTTAAATGCAGAAGTTTGCATGCCGCAGAAGTAAGGTAGAGGGACAATGAATGTTACTTGTCACTATTTTTGGCAGCCAAAGTAGCCCTGATGGACTCTGAGTACTGGAAGGGGAATACAGATGGGATGACCTCAGCTAAAGGAAGGGAAATAGTAAAACAGATGGAAGAGCATCTATCCTTACTCCAAAAAACAGGGCTTTTTCAAGCCGTTATAGCTGGATTTCAAAATCAGAAAATATAGTAGAAAATTATTCATGAGTTTCCTGCAGCATGGAGTTTAATCAGATAGGCATCATTTCCAGGATTTTTTTTCTGTCTGTCTCTGTAGGACACTGGGATACACCACCACCATCATCCACCCTCTACACACACACACACACATACACATGATTCCACTATGTTGACCAGGTTAGGTTAGATCTCATAATATTCCTGTCTCAGTGCTTGAAATTTTGTTACATAGGCACAGCACCACACCCAGATTTTTGCTTTGTCGTGTTTAAATATATAGGATATACCTAATTTACCATTTCTTTCACAAATGAGAAGGGAGAGCTAATTATCTCAATAATTTAGGATAGAAAATCAGATTTAACTTTGAGAAAATTTCCTTATTTGTCTCTTTCATGTTACTTTCATAGTCTTTGTTTGTACACAGACTAACATTTCTTTCCAGTAGATGCATTCAGAGAATGAAAATAAATATGGGTATATTCAAGAAATTTAACTGATAAGAATATCAGTCTCTGTCTCTGTCTCTGTCTCTCTGTCTCTCTCTCCCCCCCATTCCTCCTCCTCCTTCTCTCGTCTCCCCTCGTCTCCCCTCATCTCCCCTCGTCTTCCCTCGTCTCCCCTCGTCTCCCCTCGTCTCCCCTCGTCTCCCCTCGTCTCCCCTCCTCTCCCCTCATCTCCTCTCCCCTCCTCTCCCCTCCCCTCCCCTCGTCTCCCCTCCCCTCCCCTCCCCTCTCCTCTTCTCTTTCTGGAATTGGGATGATTCTGAAGGTGTCACACACATAAGGGTTCTACCACCACTGAGATACATTCCAAGCCCCAGAAAATAATTTAAACAATAGAATGAATGTTCAATAATCCTATTCATATAAATTATCACACATTTGAATTTTTCTATCTTGCTCTGATAGCAAAGACTCAGTCCTAATTACTAGTTCTTTAAGCTCATGTGTAGCATGAAGCAATCGACATTTTTCTTTACTGAATAAGAGAGGACTTCGGAGGTACAAATAGAATGCTGATTCATTAATGTGCTAATTTTTTTCCTTCCACGAATGGGTAGAATCTACTGTATATAAAAATCTTTGTTGTCTCATTAACGAAGAAAAGAACACAAAATGAATAAGCAAGTAGCAACTTAAATTCTGACTAGACTTTCATTTTCATAGAGGACATACAGGACCACCTATAAAATACTTCTGTTATCAGAGAAGAAATTCTCCCAGTGATTCATCTTATATTTTACAGGACCATAGGGGCAATCAGTTACATCAAACAATGACTTAAAACATAAGCATAGTTTTGCCATATTTCTTTGGGATAGAAGGTTTTTGCCAAAAATGTGAAGGTGGAGGACTGAACCTTAAATAAGTATTGGTAAGGAACACAGGGCTCTCTTTTCAAGGTTATAATAGGGATTTTCAGCATCAACGAGGAGTGTGAGTTGTAAGTGAAGAGGAAACAATGATACAACAGCAGAGAGGATGGAACATGTATGTATTAGCATAAAACTACCAGGAGATCATTGGTCTTAGGCTTGTACTAGACTTAGAAAGCATAGAACAGCAACAGGTTGGTAAAGAAAATCAGCAGGTTTCTTAGACGGTAATAAATTTTAGTTTTATTTTATTTCTGGGCTAACAAGAAAAGCTTACTCAAGTCACAGGTACTACACCTGTGCTGTTTTGTTTTGTGGGCTGTTTTGTTGTTGTTGTTGTTGTTGTTTATTTTTCCTTTGTGATTGTGTTTCCCCAGGAAGAACAATAACAAGTAAATAGTGAACAAATATTTTGTGCATAAAAAACAATATAACATATGGAAGTCTTAGTCTACAGTAGGCATGGCTCAAAGAACTGTATATACAGAAGCTTATTTAATCCTTTCTTCCTTTAATCCTCTATAGTAAACAATATTATTTTTATTTTCCATGTAACAGAATGAATTTACAGTAGTGTGAAAAACTGCCTAAAGTCACATGGCTAACAAACAGTGCTGTCAGATTTTGAACTCACACACTTAGACTTCAGGGTGTGTACTCTTAGAAGCAAGGCTATATTACCTCTGAGGTTTTAACTGAGTGGTGATAATATATTGTGTTAGTAATAGCCCAACATATATTCATATATTCATCTCATATATATATGTATATATATATATATATATACATCATTAATATATATGTAACATTAATATATCTATAATATACATATAATATACATATAATAATGATATATATACGGATATATAATGATATAATATAAAGAAACTACCCTTATTTTTAGTACTCAAAGATGATTTCATGGTCTTATTCTTCTGGAGAGTGTTAAACAGAGATGAGGCAGTGGATGAAGATGCAACAAGAAGTAACATGAAATTGAGACAATGAGTGCAAATGGAAAAACAACATGTACTTGTGGACAAAAGAAATCTGTAGCTTAAAAATCTCTATAATTCTGGAGAACATTTATCAGTGAGCACCAAGAAGGCTCAGACATGATATAAAACCTAATTAGAATTTACTTTGATATTGGGTGGGTAGTCTGCTTCAGGTAGGAATTTTAGAAATTCCACATGTCTTTTCCCCCAAGAGTCAATTCTCCTGTTGTAAATTCCCCTTCTCAACAACCCAGGAAATTGTAAGACCAAGCAGCTAAAAAGATATGCGTTTGATTGTCTCTCTTAATGTTTTCCTTAACTTTGAGAATATTTTTCATATACCCATCTTCACTCAACTTAGACAATAGTACTCATTTAGCTGGCTGGTTGCCTTGAATATTGTACTGAGTAATTTTGTAAAACACTTTTTACAGCACACAGAACATAAGTCTTTTAAAAATAATAGATAATATAAAGTTTACTATTATAGGGGGATCCAGAAGAAAATAAAGTGATTTGAAATAGACTTCATGAAGTGATAAGATTTGTCTTGGGTCAGAAGAGATAGAATCAGAAAACAGGGAAGAAGGCATTCCAGGGGGCGAGATCGTTGTAGAAAGGACACTAAGGAGAAACAAACTTAATTTATGAACGGTGGTAATAAACTGCAGTACCTGAGTGCAATGGAAAGTGAGTAGTAGGGAGAAAGAAAATCAATCAAGTTTTCTAAATTAAAAAATGTGAGAAAACAGCCTAGAAAGTGATTGAAAATAAAACTTTACAACAGAAAGTACAAGGACAAGATTATAGAATATTTCAATTATTCTGCATCTAGAATGGTCCTGGTGTTCATAAGAAATAAGGCAATTGAGGAAGATTCTAAAAAATTATGCCATTGTTTAAATGGAAGCACTATGAAGAGGGAAAGTAATAACAATTAGTGCTATACACTTTTTTATTATCCCAAACAATAGAGGATTAGACTGTTTTAAATCATGATATTTTCTTTCTTATGTATATAGAATTAATTATCTTTAAAAAAGATTCAAAAAACTAAGTCAGACACTGTAAAAACAACAGTATTGAGATTCCTTAGACAACTTAAATGTAAAATTGTCATATGCATAAGCAATCCCATCCATTGACAGATATTCAAAGGAAAGAATCCGCATGCCAAAGAGAAATTTGTGTCTCTCTTTTATTATGCACAATTCAGAGAATGTTAAGACATGGACAAACTGTAAGTCTTTATTATCCAATGAGTGGACAAGGACAACATGTTAATGGACACAATGAATTATATTCAGACATAAATGGGATTCAGTCTTATCATTTTCCTGAACATGAATTAGTCTAGAAGGAATAACATAGGTATAGAATGAGGACTGTTCCATCATCTCACTTATACATAAAAATATAAAACAGTTAAAATCTTAGTTGAAAGTAATGTAACAGTTATCAGAAGTTACGTGAGAGAGTCAGATGGGAAAGGGGAGATATTGGAAAAAAGGAACAAATTTTTCAATGGTGGAGTACAGGTTTTTGTCTTTATGCTTCAGTGGATTATTTTGGTGTCTGTTATTATGACCCCCATTTCATTTCTGATTTTATTAATTTATAGGGTGAGCTCATTCAGTAGTAAGTCCCTGGGACCGTGTCTAGTAAATAAACATTACTTTTACAACATTTGACAGCTAATTATGCCAGGATGTGGGAGCAAACAGAACACTTCTCCATTGCTAGTGGGAACGCCATTTTATATAGCCACCATGGAAATCAATGTGACAGTTTCTCAGGATATTGGGAATGTATCCACCTGGTATGGGAAGATGGGGTGGAGGGAGGGAATACAAAAAGAGTTAGCTGGACATGGGGGCAGGGGTTTGGGGAGCAGTGCAGGTACTGTGTGCAGTGCAATCTTCCCAGAAACTGACAATTATCCTACTGAGGACTTCTATTTTGGAGGATATGGAGTCTGAATTGCCAATCTCTTTTGGTTATCTTTTATAGCCAGGCATGCTCCCAGTGGTCGAACTTGGTTGCATTCAGTGGAGTTCTTGGCAAATGAGTTTCCATGGAGATCCTCACACAGCCAAGGATGGTGCTAGGACAGAACCTTGCTCTATGCAAATAGACACCATTGGTAAGGATAATGTCCACATATCTCATTTAACCTAAAGAGGTTAAGCTGGTATGTGCACCGAGCCTTCATCCTTAGGTTCTAGTCTCCTTGGTGCAGGAAAGTGCTCTGCAGGCTACTGAAATAGAAACATCAACACTTACCCAGCCACCAAATCTTTGATGGACAATCTGCCTGCAATAGTGGTACAGAACTTGTGAGAGTAGTCACCCAATGTCTGATTTAATTTGATGCTGACTCTATGAGATCGAGCTCATACTCAACACTGCATAGACAGCCAGTAACTGGAGACTGGATAGCACAGTGAACTGGAGTAGAACCAAACAATATATTTCTGCTATACTTATAAGTTGATGTCTTGTCAAGTTATCATCAGAGAGATTTCCTCTGCCACCAGATGGAAGCAGATGCAGAGATCTATAGTCAGACATTATTTAGAGAGAGTGTCTAAATTGGAGGCCTCCATTGTGCCCCTCATCCTCAGGACTCAGGGGATCTAATGGAAGAGGGGACAGAAATATTGTAGGAGTCAGAAGGGATGGAGGGCACCAGGAGAACATTGCCCACTGAATCAACTCAACAGTGCATATGGGCTCACAGAGACTAAAGTGGCAAGCATGGGGCCTGCAAGAGTCTTCATAAGGTCTTTTGTGTGTATGTTGTGGCTGTTAGCTTGGTTATTTTGTGGGACTCCTAACAGTGGGAGTGGATGTTTCTTTGACTGCTTTGCCTGCTTTGGGGACTCTCTAGAGCTTTAGTGTGAGGGCTTTTGCCTTGCTTTATTATTTTGTTTTGCTTGCTTGCTTTTGTTTTCGTTTAGTTTTTTTTTGTGTGTGTGTGTGTGTGTGTGTGTGGAGTTTGGTTGTTGTCTTTTGGAAGTTTGCTCTTTTCAGAAGAGGAAATGGAAGGGGAATGAATCTCAGTGAGATGGGATGTGGAGTGGGGCTGAGAGGAGTGGAGGAAGAAAAAACCATGATTGGGATGAATTGGGTGAGAGAAGAAGCTATTTTCAATCTAAGAAAAGAAATGGAGGAAAGAATTTTTAAAAAAGAAAATAAATAAAGTAAAGTCTGATTTAGGCTTTAAAGAAAGTACTATATAGAGACTTTAAAAGGTAAAAGATGGAAAAGGAAAGATATCCATTTATAATCCAGATCCTCCACTCCAGCCAGGATAATGCTAGCCTACACTGATGTGATTACAGAGAGAAGTAGACTGGTATGAGATATATTTAGAGTCTTGCTTCTGTCACTTATGTTTTAAAAGTATGTGAAAACTTCAAAAATATTTCAAAGTCTCTTTTTATATAGTTTCTCTAAAGAAGGTCAAACATATCTAGTATTTGTTTATTAATGATTACATGACAATATCACGTGGGCAGAACATACAAATGTCTAACCCAGCACTTGACCCATGAATGTTCATTCAAATCACATCCCTTTGTCTTCCAATCCTTCTTCCACAACTCTCGAACAGTTAGCAGAGAATATACCTATAGGCAAATGATAAGAGTGCCAAAGAAGTTTGATTAAATCCCAAGGGTACACAGTAGCCACTGGTGGTTACTTACTAAAGTAGCCTGCTAATTATATTTGATCTTATAAAGATAAGATTTCAGTATTTCCTGGAAACAAGCATGATGATAAGGACAATACTAGGCCATGGTTATTGGGAAGGCAGTTTTAAGGGTAAATAGTGACAGATGGAGACCGGAGTTAGGGGGTTTAGGTGACCCAGCCAGGCAGTCATTGTTTCTGAGTACTTAGGAATGACAGCAGTAGCTCCATGTATGGCTCAATCTCATCTTTTTCTTTCTTGTACCCTTCCTTTGGAAGTTAGAGTTTAGGCAAGAGATAATTATTCGTACAAGCATTTTAAAGCTAAAAATGCTATTTTAGATTAGATTTCTTTGGGAATAAGGAAAGCCTTGTGTAGTCTGTGTTTGAAACCTAGACATAGCAGCACCCTATCCTCCATCTATCACCACAATGCAAAAACAATCAGAATAACAAGATTTTCAACACCTGTAACAGGGCAATGAAAGCAAAGGTGCATGTAGGCTCGGGTGATTCCAATATAAAATATACTGCATTAGACATTCTTAAAATACATGGATTAGAGTTCTAAAGGACACTATCTCTTGAAGAAGGGTGGGCAGAGCAACCCTGATTCAGATTCTCTTAAAATCTAGATGCCATGGATACAGTGAAGAATTAATGTCGATATCAATTTGGTTCACATTGCTGATGCTGATTGTTAAAAGCAAACGTAAAACTAGTTTTTGTTTGGTTTTGTTCTTTGTTTTGTTTTTTGTGGATTTTATCTAAAATCCACATAGAAGACCTATATTCCACCAAAACATTATTATAGATATTGTTTATAGTGTTTTAGTGCTTACAATTGGTTAAGCATTTTCTAAACAAGGAATCTTATAGAACTTTTTTGCTAGAAGTAGTCTTACAGATCTCTACACATAAACACTAGACATCACAGTTAAATCATAAAGACAACTCTATACAGAAAGCCTACAGTGGTGAAGGTGCTTTTAGTTTTCTGCTATGCTTTATAGGTAGGAATCAGCCTGAGAGAAAGCAACTATTCTTATCTAAGAGTGGCCAGCTAGGTCTTTCCACCAGTGAAACAAATTTACTGTTGCAGAGTCATAAATAGTAGTAGGAGTAAGGTTTATGGATGAACAGAACAGGGAATGCTTGACATCTTAAACAACTCTTATGCCAAATCTATTAAATACATTTTCTTAAAGGCAGTGTTTTGTTTTTTTTTGTTTTATGTGTACATGTTTTTTGACTGCATGTGTTCTTTTGCATCATGTACAGGCAGTGTTCTTAGAGGCCAGCAGGACATTGGATTTCCTGGAACTGGATTTACAGATAGTTATAAATCATTGCATGGATGCTGAGAATCTAATTTGGGTTCTCTGGAAAAATAGCCAGTGCTTTTAACCACTGAGCCATTCCTCGAGCCACTGAAGTACATTTTCTTACCTGCCAAATGAAAAAAATCACAATTGAGGGTTATTAAATAACTCCTCCCAATTACATAGCTGCTATTTGGCAGAGGTCAATTCAGAGCACATGTCTATCCGGTTTTATGTTTTCACTAACCTCCAATTCTTTCTCTATTTGTCAAATATAATTAAGCAGCTTTTAACTTGATTTCATATACCATAGCAACATAATTTAAAAATTAAAGTACTTATGAGATATTCAGTTTGAGAAATTTACTAGGATTCTCTGAGAGCAACTAACAGCAAGTTACCTGTGCCATTTGTCTACATTATATATAGAGTTAAAACTTGGAAAAGCTTATTTCTAGAATCTTTGTCATTAAGCTATTTATTCCTTTAGGGAATCACTTCAGATTGTGTTTGAATATTAGAAGTAAGCAATTAGTTGATGTCAAGGCTCATCCCAAAAGTAATAAGTAAGAAGAAGGCAAAAACATATGGCAATGTACCACAATTATTTTTGATAATACAGTAGAAATTATAACAGTCATGTAACTAAGCTCCCTTGGCTTGTTTTAATCATGAAAAGTATAAATGCCAAAAAACCTCAAAACAACAACAGCAACAACAACAACAACACCTTAATTTCATCCCCACCCCTAGGAAAAGAATCCATTCCAACATCTTGCATAAGAGAACAATACTACTCTAAGGTAAATGTTTAGATATTATCTTAGTTAGGGTTACTATTGCTAGGATAAAACTCCCTGACAAAAGGCAACTTGGGGGAAGAGGGTTTATTTAATTCATAGTTCCACTCAAGTGTTCATCTTCAAAAGCAGTGAGGGCAGGGAAGAAGGAGATGATGCAGAGGCCATAAAGGACTGCTGCTTAGTGGCTTGTTCCTCATGGCTTGCTCAGCTTAATTTCTTTTAAAATCCAGGACTACCAGCCCAGGGCTGTCTCCACCCACAATGGGCTTGGCCCTCCTGCATCATTCACTAGTTTAAAAATGCCCTACAAATTAACCTACAGCCTGATATTATGGGAATTTTCTCAATTGAGGGTCCCTTCTCTATGATAACTCTAGCTTGTATCACATAGATTTAAAATAAGCTAGCACAATAAACAATATAAGCATTTCTCCTTTTTTAAGTCACAGGGCACCTTACAAAATAATCATAAACTCACATTATACAACTCTCTATTCACTAATGGGTATTCTTCTGTCTTTTCCTTAAAGCTAATAACTTTAAAATCATCTCTAGGTGTTTATGAGTCTTCAGTGCTAAAGAGAGTTCTAGTACCATGATGTTAACTGAAGTCCTGCTGACATAATTGGGTCTAATTCCCTGGTGTTCTTTGGTGAGTTAATTTCTGTTTACTACCAAGTATAGCAAATTACTTCTGGGGAATATGACTCTTTTTGGGGCCTAGACAATGTCTTTAGTCTACTTTGTTTTCTCTCATAGAATCAAGTGGTGATGAGAGGAAACAAAATGACTGTTTTCAATGTTTAGGAGAAGGAGGAAAATGGAATAAACACACAAATAACATAAAGTTATATGACATGGGCATATATGCTGATGAACACATGTAAATGAGTAAAAGACAAAATGCTGAGAGATATTTCTTCATTCCTAGAACCTACAGTGCAGAGAACAATTCCACTCATAGACATTAAGCTGTAGATCAACAATTCAAGGCAAAACATTTAGGTCAATACAAAAGACTCTATAGGTACTTAGATCACCTTGTTGAAGCTGGTACAAGGAATAAGATGATGCTCTTTTACCTAAGCCTCCTTGGGAGACAAATGTTTGGTTAGTCTTTCTATACTAACATGATAAATGATGTAAGTTTCAATAAGAAAATAGAACGTTCACATCTGGCTTTAACAGGTAAAGTTATATTTCAAGAATTTTTAAATGGGTACTACATTACAATACTTAATTATAGTAAAAGTCTGTCTCACAGTCATCTGAGAAAGGAGAAATTATATTGCACATTATCATTATCACTGACCTTGAGTATAAGTGAAGAAGCCTGGTGGTGATAGGCAAAGAAACATGGTGATTAGGTCATGTTCATAGAGTTTTACTATAGGTAAATATTTTGTATCCATTTTTCTCAGATATGAGTGGAAAAATATTGAGATGTCATAAATCTCTGCTCTAGTGTGATATGATTTTAAATTTAACAGAAGTAAGAGGACAAACAAGAGAATGGGAAATTATTATCAATAATATTTAATTATTACTGTTACGTGGATAGAAAGGTTGAAAACCATTCTTCCTGACAATTATTTAGAATTTTGATTCATTTACTCAATAACTTTCTCATCCATTTCTTTTTGAAAACTAAAAGACACGCATGCCTTTGATCCCAGCACTTGGGAGGCAGAGGCAGGCGGATCTCTGAGTTCGAGAGTTCGAGGCTAGCCTTCTCTACAGAGTGAGTTCCAGGACAGCCAGGACTACACACAGAGAAACCCTGTCTGGAAAAAAACAACAAAAAAAAAGAAAACTAAAAGACAGATGAGAGATTCCCAAAACGTTGACTAAATGTACTTTTAAAAATCACAAGATTTATCATATTTTAATGGACATATTGAACAAAGTCTTAAGCAAATAAACAAACCAAATAATATGTGGTAAGATTGAAGTAGAACATACACCCATAGGAACTGAGACCAATTACTTTTTATCACAAGATTGCAGATGCCACAGCATAAGTCAGGAAGTTTGAGTGTGTCTGTAAGAAGTGATTAGATGCTGACTAGAGGAGAAATAGGGAATGAAATTTAAAGAAGGAAAAGCATGAGCAAAGTTGAAGATAAGGTGGGATATGATTAGATAATGACACATCAAAGCTCAATAAGTAATATTAGCAGCAAGAACAATGGACCTTGGAGAAGAGAGAACAAATACAATAATACTGTAAACAAGAGAAGATAGTGATTTAAACTAAAGCAGTAGATATATGATAGAAAACGAATATTTTTTAAGAGGCTGAAAATATGACTTGTAGAATACAATGATAATGTCTAGGGAGGCACAATATGTTTCTGTCTTAGAAGAAGAAATATAATGTTTGATGCTGACTTATGATTAAATTGCTATCCATGCAAGGGGAGATGAGAAGTTTAAAATAGGATTTTGAAGATGGAGTGAAGTTAGAATGGTGATATTATTCTAGATCTCAGGCATTTTCGTCCCATTGTCATGGCTTCCTGGATTCATGTATTAAATAGGCACTCAATATGAAATTGGGATGTCTATGTTCTCTCCCTTGCTCTCCTAAGCATCTGTCTTCTGTGTGTCATTCATTTGTCATTGTATACATGATATTGGATCATATATAGTATTCATGGTCCAGTGCTGTCAAACTTGAGTGAGCTTGAGGAAATTATTAAAACCAACCCCTAATGATATTTCATTATACCATAGATGAAGGCTTCTCACAGTCATCACCAAAGACATCTCTGTTTGTAATAGATGATTGTTAATACAGAAAACCAGAACTGGGCAAGGTACAGAATAAGAGGCTGTAAAATGTTCCATCCTAAATAGAATGTGTATATCCCAGTACCTTTTTCAAAGACTAAAAGATCATTGCAGAAAAGGAGACAGAAAGAACTGTAGGTAGTGATAGATGACTACAAGAGAACCATATCTTCTGGACACAGCAGGGCAGAAGTATACATGTGAGTCACATAATCACATTATGACACCAGCAAAAAACTGTGTGAGTTCAAACTAGACAAAATTTTAGTACAGAGTGGTGAGTTGGGCATAAGGTTCCACCCCTAGCCAAGGAGCTATTGGAAATAATTAGTTGCTGGGAGAGAAAGGATCAGTTTCCTGTAAGAGTGTCGACCTTGATAGGACAACTAGGCTCTAGTGGAAGACCAGACATGCCAGAATATTTGGACAACACAAGTTGGCCTTGATGGAAAATAAATTTGAGTAGGATGGGAGAGGTAGGTTTAGAAAGAGTTAGGGGAGTGGATGTAATAAAAACAGGTTGTATGAAATTCTAAAAAAACCTAATGAAAATAAAACACATTAGCCAGTATATCCCAAATGTAGAGTTTGTGATACTGTTGGATAAACTCAGAGTTCAAGAATATGTATATCTCATAGGTGGTTTTAAGACTATTCCTTAGATGAAGTCGTCATCTATTATAGTACTTAATCATTTGGGGCTTAAGAATTGTTTTGTGAAACTCATTGATTCAATCGTGAGACATCTATACAAGTAGTCACATATGTAAAATATAACCCATTGTTTCAAGAAATTCCATGAAGCACTAGGAAGCAATAGCATAGTAGTCTACTGAAACATATCATTATTTCTACCTTCTAGAAATCCAAGGAATTAATAAAGCAACATATTCCTCAAGTACCATCTTAATAGAATACTCCAAGGAAGAATAGCACCTTAGAAAATGTGACAAAGTTCTGCTTTTGCTTATTTTTATATCTTGAAATTACAGTCATGCTAAGTACTAAATAACCAGATTTGAAGCAGTGGGCATCTTTGTGAAGCACCAGGTCATTGATGTTTGAAAGAAATTGATGGCACTAATCACGTTCAAATAACCTGGCTGATTTCACTTTGACCTGTTATCTGATTGAGAAAAAAAGGAATGGGTGGATAGCTACTAAGAGAAATGGTATGCTCATCCAGGGGTCTGTGGATGAAAGGACACAGCAGTTTGAACCTCAGGGATAGTACAGCTAGGTTCTTTGCTTGTTCTTTCTCTGATAGCTCAGCAAAAGATTTCAAGATCAAAGTGCAAGGTAATTAAGAATGTGCTTAAAGAAAAACTTGAAACCAGCTGTGTTCCATAAAGAGGTGAGATGATCATCCTTGCATAGAAGGGGACATTTTGCTTTTACACTAAGAATCCTCCTTATATCCCTCCTATAGCCTAGCAGTAAAGATATTTTTAAATGACCCTGAAAGAATACAGAGGTGTTATTTCATAGCAAACCAATCTTTCACTTAAAAGACCTCAGGCCTTTTCTAGATGCATACGTGGAGTCAGAAACTCGAGTCCAGTATTGTATTATTAATTTTTGCAACTGTAAATTCAAGGGATGACACTGAGGCTAGGGAGGGAAAGAATTAATGAGATGGAAAGCAGATGCCTTTTTCCCTTATCAAAGAAAAGACAGGACTACAGGCCAAAAACCCCCACTCAGTCTAGTACAGTCGTTCTTGACCTGTGGGTCACAACCCCTTTAGGGTTCTCATATCAGATATACTGTATATCAGATATTTATACTATGATTCATAACATTAGCAAAATTACAGTTATGAAAAACTAAGGAAAATAATTTTATATTTGGCGAGTCACAACAACGTGAAGAACTGTATTAAAGGACCACAGAATTAGGAAGGATGAGAACCACTGCCCTAGTGCATGCTCTAGTGCATCAATGAAAGCATTTTTGTAGTTACTGCATAGACTACATTGTCTAAAGCCACACAAATTGTTTGGTGATAATATTTCATCTTCATTCTCTTCAATTTTCTCAGCAAAATTTTATGAGGTCTCATTCTGGACACATTTGCAGCAATTTCCATAATGATTTAAAAAACTGCAAATGAGATTAAAAATGCAATTAAATGGCAGATTCGATGTAGTAAAGGAGTTGTGTTGGCCATACATCACATGCCAAAGAGCCCTCACTCAGCTAGCCTATGGCATGACCCCAATTTCACTCTGCTAAGATTGCATGTCCCTGTTTCATACTAACAGCTTGATTAGGAAAAAATAAAAGAAGACGAAATAGCCTCTCTATAGTGGGAAGTTCATGAATCTGAATTAGACTAGGACATCCTTCTTCCTTTCCTTTGACTCTCTTAGACTTCTGAAACTACAAGAAACTCCTTGAGCACGCAAGTGCATGCTCACACATTGACAGCCAAAAGCTGAAAGGATCTGCTTGTACCGAGAAGCCTAGCTCTGTAAATCCTAGGCCTATTCACAGGGTTTTAAGTGTGATTGCTAAGAAAGTGGAAACTACAGGTTAAAGCTCTCTGAATAGATGAATGCTTACTTCTGGAAGACTGCACGGTACCTGAGAAAGCAAGAAAATATTCCTTGGCAAGTCAGTTTTTGAAAGGCTCAAAGTAACTAAGTCTATGCTTCACTACAAAATCAATATAAGATTTTTAGCTTGGGAATAAATGTTCTGCCTACTTGGACCCTCTGTTATTGTGCTCACCATGTGAAGTTAACTAAACTTTTCGTTTGGTGCTAAGTTTAAATATTGATAGCAAGTTAGTTATAGGACATGAAAGGGCAACCACACATCTCAGCACACAGAAAAAATATCCTTTGAAAGATCAGAATAATTTAGAACACAGATTACAAAAGAACATGGAACTGTTAAATGGCATGTGAATTCCTGTTTCCTTTCAATGACGTAAGGGTATGTATATAGAAACATGTATGTATTTTATGAATTATAGAAAGCATTGGAAATGAGGCTTTTTCTTTTCTTCCTAAATGGCATCTTTCATGTGCTATAACAATTAGTGTTTGGAATCAAATTTGTTCCTTGTGCTGTTGAGAGGTACAAACGTTCCCATATTTCAAAACATTATTAAATGTTTGAAATCAAATTTTAATTAATAAAACATTTGAAGATCCATCATTTACTGATGCCGAAAAATTCTTTGTAAGGAGCTATTGTGCCTTTTGAGTACAAAACACTTTGTGAGAGGCAGATATAAGGACACAAAAAAAAAATCATGTATACTCTTGGAGAGAAAATGAACCTGTCATACCTCTGAAATAAAAGTAATTTAGAAAACGGCTGTATTCTAAAGAAGCCCACGAAGGTGCAGCACTAGCTTCAATTTGCTCTTAGAGCAAACAATTCAGGAAATGTTGATTTCACTGTAACAATTCTCTTTTAGCCAAATATCTTTCTTGATTCTTTGATGAGATTTTCAAACAAGGCACCCTGACTTCCCACTTACTACCAGAGAGAAGGGGGTTAAGAAGACAACAGTGTTTGTCTCAGGAGGACTGTCTGCTTGCAGTGTGGGAGACAGCCAAGCTTCTATTGCTTGATGTCACCTCATGGAAAGTCCTCAGCGTCCTTGGTTCCATCCATTTCCCATTGTTTCCAATTGCTACTGATTCCTGTTACAATCAGTAGCTTAGGAGCTTCAATGGCTTAACTGCTTTATATGCAAAAAAGAAATTTCAAGAAAAAAAACAGGATCAAAAAAGTATTCCAATATTTCTGAACAAAGGCGTTATCTATGCTTTCCTAGTGATTTTTACATTATCTGTGACTCCTTGTTTGTTTTCCTACTGAGGTTACCCATTTCTCCTGACAAAATAGCATGGCACAGATCCAGTATTGGTTCTTTTGATATCTACACTCATTAAATAAATATACACAATTGCCAACTTAAAATATTGCTCTAGTCAAAAGTTGTTTGCCCCTGCAGTTCTTTTGTACAGGGACAATTCTGGATCAGAGTTTTTGACTGTGGGATGGCAATCCCATCTCCCCACTTGATGCCCTGTCTTTCCACTGGAGGTGGATTCTACAAGTTCCCTCTCTCCACAGTTGGACATTTCATCTAAGGTCCCTCTCTTTGAGTCCTGAGACTCTCTTACCTCTCAGGTTTCTGGTATATTCTAGAGGGTCCTCCAATATCCTACCTCCTGAGGTTGCCTGTTTCCATTCTTCACTCAACCCTTCACCCTTGTTTCTACCTCACACCCCCCTCAATAAAATTGGAAGAGAGGGGCCCAAATTAGGATCTACCTCAAGGGGAGGCTCCAAAGCCTGTCATTATTACTGATGCTATGGTGTGCTTACAGACAGGAGACTAGCATGGCTGCCCTCCACCCCCAAAGGCCTAACCAGCAGCTGAAAGAGTCAGATGCAGATATTTACACCCAACCAATGGACAGAAGCTGATGACCTTTGTGATGGAGTTAGGGTAAAGCTGGAAGAAGCTGTGGAGGAGGGCTACCCTATAGGAAGACCAGCAGTCTCAACTAACCTAGACCATGGAGATCTTTCAGACACTGAGCCACCAATCAGGTACCATACACCAGCTGATATGAGGCCCCCTGACACTTATACAGTAAAGGAATGCCTAGTCTGCCTTCAGTGAGACAAGATGCACCTAACCCTCGAGAGACTTGAGGCCCAAGGGAGTATGGAGGTCTTGTGGAGTGAGGGGTGAGGTGTGGACATCCTCTTGGAAACAGGGGAGGAGCAATGGGATGAGAAACTGTCAAAGGGTGAACCAGAAGGGGGATAATAACTGGACTGTAACAAAGATTATATAATAATAATAATAATAATAATAATAATAATAAATAATAATACTGCAAACAAAAAGGTTATTTGCATGACAACTCTTCAGAACTCAAATTTGAACTTTTATCCAATCAACTTTTGTATCCATGTTTCAGGCTAGCATGTTGTTATAGCTATTTAGCTTAAGTACAAATTGTCTATGCCATCCCATCTTGTTACCTTGGGTTAAGTAATTTAGAATGCACGTATCTTTTGTGATACAAAGGGGAGAGGAAAGAAGCAAAGGAAATGTTTCTCTAACTTCTGTCTTTGTCCAATGCAAAAGAGTATGACAAAGGAGCTTGGAATGAACAACTCCTTTCTTTTCCTGGTGCCAGACTTTTCTATGCCTAAAGTTCTCCATATTTTATTCATCTCTCTCTTCCCTGTTGAAAAATATTTTTCTAGAGTGTAGCCTGACCTCTTTTACTTTGGGGAAGATTTTTATGTTTTAAAAAGTAGAAGTTGATTTAAATCAAGTGAATCACAGATTGGCAAGTTTTCAGAGAGTTTAACAATGTAAAATGGAAATATTCAGGTGGTACCAAAGTTTATGGGAAGAAAGGCTTCAGCATTCCTGGAAATACTACTTTGGCTTATACTATGGATTAGTTCACCCAAACCTGCTCATCATACTTGTAGTTGTACATGCAAGAATTTATAAACTCTTTGGTAGACTCCTATGCAGCTCCTGTTCTAGTTATATACACAGTAATTTAGGGTTGTCAAATAAAATATAACATGATCAATTCATCCCAAACTTCAGGTAAGTATTACTTCTTTGTATATAGTATCAGTCCCTGTAATTAATTTAAGAATTAAAAAATTTTCATTTCTTAAATTGTAACTTTCAACCAAATAGATAAACCCATAAGACAAGTTGAAAATAGAAAACCAGCCATCATATTGCCTCTTTTGTCTGTCTCTGTTGGTTCATTTATCACAGAAACATGAGAAATTTTCACATCAGCATCCCAAAGTTCATTTCCTACCTCCCTAGTTAGAAGAAGGTAGTGTCTGGTAGATATTATACAAATGGTAGCTTATACATTTCACAGTTTTGATTCCTAATGAAAAATTACACAATATGATCTTGAACTCAATGCTTCAGTGGTCCATGAAAGATAAAGGTTTCCTATTGGGTCTGTTCAATATGTTGTTAGAAATTTATCTTGCAAGCTAAGTCTGAAAACTTGCTCCTTTATCCTTTCCGGTGAATTGGTATGCATCTAACAATTCCCTATGCTAAATCCCTAGAGTACTTTTAGTTTTCTGCACTGACCATGGACTGTTGTATCTACCATCCAAGTCAGTTCCCATATTGGATTCTATTAATTATATTCTTTTTATCATTTAAGAAATCTACAAATAATAAAAAAGATTCTCTGGGTTTATCAACAGGGTTTTTCATCACAGAAATAAGATTTTTCAAGAATGCTGGTTAGGAAGCGAAGAACACAAATGGATTGGATCTTAAGGCTAGAAATCTTGTCATAAGTGCAATTTAACAGATGCTTTTAAATACGACAACACATTAAAACACCCAAACATTATATCAGTCCCTGGGAGGGCTGAAGCAAAACAGAAGAAACTAACTCTGTCTCCACTGGTGGCTATCAGCTGACCTTAACTCATCTCCTAGAGGTGGGAACTCATGTGCCCCTCACCATTCCAGACTGTGAGCGTTGACTGGCTTGACCCTGTACAGGTAAATACAACTACTTAAGAACAAATGTTCTTGTCACTTTCTGAAGGGACATGGAGAGCACTATTTAGATTTAGTAGGTTATTAAGATCAGAAATTGGTGAGGGATAGGGGTGTATCTGGGATGAGTTATGGTAGAAGTGGGCGTGTTTATGATAAAATTACATTATATACATGCATGAGATCATCAAAAAACTCATTAAATACCATGTTATAAACAATCAGGGCATTTACCAATTGATGCATGAAGTTTGGAAGAAAAATTAATTGGAGATAGAGTAGAAAACGGAGGGAAAAAGGAGGGTTGAATGCATGTATGAAATACTAAAACAACAAAATAATTAAAATAATTTTACGAATATTTTTTCATCTCTTTCGTATTTATATGTCAAGATTTCACTGGTCAACATATTTCATGTACAAGGAAAGATTGGATTCAATAGTTTCCTTCCATAATGTTCAATTAATTAATTCATGATACAGTGCCATTAATGAACTATAAAAATATGAACCTGAAGTAGAAGAATGCAAATTGATCCATTCTTATATCCTTGTACAAAGCTCAAGTGCAAATGGATAAAGGACCTTCACATAAAACCAGATACACTGAAACTAATCGAAGAGAAGGTGGAGAAGAGCCTCGAATACTTGGGCACAGGGGAAAAGTTTCTTAACAGAACACCAGTGGCTTATGCTCTAAGATCAAGAATTGACAAATAGGACCTCAAAATTGCAAAGCTTCTGTAAAGTAAAGGACACTGTCAATAGGACAAAACGGCAACCAACAGATTGGGAAAAGATCTTTACCAATCCTGCAACTGATAGAGGGCTAATATCCAATATATACAAAGAACTCAAGAAATTGGACTCCAGACAAATGAATAACCCTATTAAAAATGGGGTAAAGAGCTAAATAAAGAATTCTCAACTGAGGAAACTCGAATGGTCAAAAAGCACCTAAAGAAATGTTCAACATCCTTAGTCATCAGGAAAATGCAAATCAAAACAACCCTGAGATTCCACCTCACACCAGTCAGAATGGCTAAGATCAAAAACTCAGGTGATAGTAGATGCTGGTGAGGATGTGGAGAAAGAGGAACTCTCCTCCATTGTTGCTGTGCTTGCAAGCTGGAAATCAGTCTGGCAGTTCCTCAGAAAATTGGACATAGCATTACCTGAGGATCCAGCTATATCACTCCTGGGCATATACTCAGAAGATGCTCCAACATATAACAAGGACATAGGCTCCACTATGTTTATAGTAGCCTTATTTATAATATCCAGAAGCTGGAAATAACCCAGATATCCTTCAACAGAGGAATGGATACAGAAAATGTGGCACATTAACACAATGGAGTATTACTCGGCTATTAAAAACAATGAATTCATGAAATTCTTTCGAATGGATAGAACTAGAAAAAATCATCCTGAGTGAGGTAACCCAATCACAAAAGAATACACATAGTATGCACTCACTGATAAGTAGATATTAGCCCAAAACTTGCAATATTCAAGATACAACTCACAGGCCACATGAAGCTCATCCAAAAGGAAGATCAAAATATCGGTTCTTTGGTCCTTCTTAGAAGGAGTAACAAAATACTCATGGGAGCAAATATGGAGACAAAGTGTAGGACAGAAACTGAAGAAGGGGCTGTCCAGAGACTGTTCCACCTGGGTTTCCATCCCATGTGCAGTCACCAAAGGCAGATGCTGATGTGGATGCCAGGAAGTGCATGCTGACAGGAGACTGGTATAGCTGTCTCCTTTGAGGTCTACCAGAACCTGACATATACAGAGAGACATGCTCACAGCTAACCATTGAACTGATCACAGGGTTCCCAATGGAGGTGTTAGAAGACTAAAGGAGCTGAAGGGGTTTGTGGCCCCAACAATACTAACCAACCAGAGCTCCCAGGGTCTAAACCACCAGCCTGAGAGAACATAGGGAGGGATCCATGGCTCCAGGTGTATATGTAGGGGAAGATAGACTTGTCAGGTATTGGTGGGAGAGGAAGTCCTTTGTCCTGTGAAGGCTGAATGCCCCAGTGTAGGGGAATTCAAGGGTGGGGAGGTAGGAGTGGTTGGGTAGGTGTAGACCCATCTTCATAGAAGCAGGAGGAGGGGGTATGGGATAGGGGGTTTCTGAGTGGGGGTGGGGGAATGGGGAAAGGCGATAACATCTGAAATGTAAATAAAATATCCAATAAAAATTAATTAAAAATGAACCTGATGTCAACTATTACAAGTTGCCTCATTTATAGGTCATAGTGAAGACTGGAAGAATAGGGTGGTGAGATAGTGTGTTTCTAAACTGCTTTGCCTCTGTGCAGGGACTGCTGCAGAACAGAACAGAACTTATCTCTCTTGCCATTAGCACTGTGAAACAAGGTAAAGCCCAAACTAGGCACATGATAAGTTAAGTTGTCATGCTGCATTTATGGCATGTATAGTTTCATTACCCTTGAATATCAGGTTTCACCAAAGACATGTTGAATACAAATGATCTGTGATAGTAATGTTCTCTACTCTTAGACCCATGAAGATAGGGAGATTCTATAATTTATTGTCTAATCCTGAATGTTTTAAAGAACGTACAAGGTACTGCTAATAAACACAAGAGAGCAATGGGCATGCACGAGGAGAGTTCTAGACAAATCAGGATGGACAAACCAGCAACTATCAATACAGTAAGAAAAAATCCTGACTGAACCTTTATGTTGTCTCTGTAGCAGCTGAGGCAGTGTTTTTCTCCACTCATTCTTTCTGAGTAACAAAAGGATGGCAAAACATACCATGCTCTTCCTGCCTGGGGTTCACTGCACACAGTTCATTGATCACTGCATCTGTTTCTTGCATTCAGAGAATGACAAGCAGAGAAAATCCAGAGGATCACACCACTGTTTGTGTACCCAGGTGCCCTTGCACCATGGGGAGTAAACACCCAGGGTTCTATTTGCTACAGGAGGAAAAGAAAGGGAGGGACAGTACCAAAATGTCCTTCAAAGAAAATACTATGAGAACATAAATAAGTGATAAGAACCAGGGCATTGTCAAGAGAAAGATCTTAGACTAACTCCTTGAAATACAGAAGTTTTCTTTACAAAGGGAATGTAAGTGAATGTAGCTACAACATCTATTGGATCCAGTCAACATATTACCCTTAGCAAATGAAAACCACAGTTGCTACATTTGTCAGTAGTACAAAATAGGAGTCTTTCAGTTTCCTGTAATTCACTCTGTATTTTCTTAGGAAAGAAATAACTAATTCTACATGTTTTTCACACTGGACATTTAATTCAGTCATTTCATTCTATGTGATACTGGAGATGGAACCTAGGGTGGTTTTTAACTATGCTAGGCTAGCACTCTACTATTGAGGTACACCTCCCCAATCATTTTATACAAAATTTTCAAAAAAAGCTTCTGCAAGGTTATTTGGTTATAACCAAAATTTTGTCTGAAATTTCCACTTATATGTAAGAAGAGTTGGAGGAGAGAGAGGGGGGAGGGGGAGGGGGAGGGGGAAGGGAGGGGGAGGGAGAGAGGGAGAGGGAGAGGGAGAGAGGGAGGGAGGGAGGGGGAGAGAGAGAGAGAAGGAGAGGGCGGGAGGGAACATTTTGTGGATTTTAGGTTTACAAGTCATGGATTGAGTGCTAGATTAAACATAAAATCCTTAATCAGAAAGCTACAATGGAAGGTTATGCACATCAGCTATTTTTCTTTGAAGAAAAGAAGAGAAAAGATACTTGAATGGAAATTGGCTGCTAGTTCAGAAGCTCCTGATTGTTCAAGAACTCTGGCTGATTTCTTTACTCCTCTATCTCCAGCTTCCAGTTTGGTGGCAGGCATGCAGCTGCTTTTGTTTTCGATAAATAATCACCAAGAGAATGATTAGATACACTAATATATTGATTACTTAGGAAAGAACATTAAAAGTGATTAAGAGGAGAACCAAGCAATTGTTGACTTTGGTAAACTGCTAGATAATAGAATACTGCTTTCTCAAGGCAGAGTGTTTTCACTCTAGAGCTCCTTTAACCAACTTGTCTTTCAGCTACAGCAGGTTGCCTCACAATTCCTATCATTTGCCTTTGTCCTTTCATCCATTCATTGTGGTTGAATGATGCTGACTACTCAATGGATTACCAGCCTGATTTCTAATTCAGAGCTACCTGGTAATGAACATGTAAAGACACAAGCCCAGTCTTAGAAATTATTACATTTGCTTTAAAAAAAAAGCAATCGTGTACTACATTATACATTCTGCTCAAATATCTCTTTGGAACTTTGGCAACTCTAACAAATTTGAGATTTTAGTGTATGATGAACAAACCTTCTGAGAGAATCTTTCTTAATATAACAGTGGGACATCAGCTAAAGGTAAAATAGCTTTTGAAGAAAACAAAACAATGCAGAGGGAACTGAGTAATTATCAAGTTCTTTTGATTAGGTAGAAAATTTATACTGGAATTTAAAAACTTTAAGGTTCTTTGTCTTACAATATTTGTTTGGACTAGTCAGTCAAATTAATAAAATAATTGAAATTATGCTTTTCTGCAAGCTGGCTTTGTGGTATGAGACAAAGAATAGCAAGCAGGCCAACAAACCAACAGCAATATTTTCTTTGAGATCTATTTTGTCTTCAAATGTTTGGCATTTGATATGCTTGCTATTAAAATCAGCTCTTCACTATGTGAGGAATGCTGTTTCCGTGAACTCCCAATAATCTGGTGGTAGCCTGCTAAAACCTGTCCAATGATCACAATACTCATATTCCAGAGTGGATGGGGAAAACTTCACAAGGTTTCATCTCTAAATGAAGAGCTTCAGCCAGTCAATGGGTACAGAGTTAAGGAGAATCAGTTTTCAAACAGGATAAGATTCCTGATTGATTATCTAATTCTAAGTGGTTAGCTCTAAGCCCACACATATGTGGACAACACTAAGTAGTCTCAAGTATAAATCTATGAGAAACCAATAATCAATTCCTAGTTACATTCCAAGTTTACCAATTCCTTGGCTGTTCTTTATGTTTTTAATTAATTCTTTTAGAATTTCATACAATGAATTTTGATCATATTCTTTCCCCTCTCCAATTTCTTTCAGTTTCATGCTTCCTGCTGACCCTATTTCGTGTTTCTTAGATTAAAAAAAAAAAGCCAAACCGAACTAAGCTGAAAGCCACACACAAAAAAAAATCCTTGCAAGAAATAATATTGTAGAAAAAGGGGTAATGAATTTGAGATGATGGGTGAACATGTGAGTTGTTGAACATAGCACAGCAGAATAGAAATGATGAAAAGACAATGTAGTCATATAACATGTTCTCAAAAAAAATTGAATCCCAAATAGTTCTGAAAAAATTAAGGGATGTTTAGCAAAAGAAGCTAAGGCTATATATAAAGGAAACCTTGTTGAGACTCTTGTCCCAACTGAAAAACAATCAAATACACTCAGAATGTCAAATAAAATGTGATAGACTAAAAGCTAGATATAGGTTCTGTAGCCCAGGCTTGCCTCAGACTCATGATCCTGTCTCTTGTCTCTTCAATGTATCTCACCAATGTGCACCAGCACAGCCTGCTATGGACTGATTCTGTATTCAACATTTTCTCTAACACCTTGGAGTAGATATTTTCAATCGTCACTCTCCCTAAAACTCCAATACATTATTCATCCCTATGCATTTACCTGTAGCTTCCACTTCAATGAAAATATTTAATTCAACAGAGCCAGATCTCAACCTTTCACTAAGCTGATGAAACTACCTGCAACTGTCAACACTACTCCCCTGCTACTGTAATAGATTTACCTTCATTTCTATCTAGGCAAATTTCTAAATTTTGTCATTATGTTTTCTCAGTACTACCACTCCCACTCTTATATTCTCTCAAATACATTCCAGTTTCTTGTGTAAAGTGCTATGTAAATGTACACTGCTTTGTAAATTACACAGGTGACTCAACTCTTCCCTCCAAGTAACTTACCACAACTAGTTCTAGTAGAGTTGATACAACCATTTGTTCAATTACTGACCACACTTTTTCCTTTTCTTTCCTCTTTATCATCACAACTGTCTTCATTATTATCATTACTCATCCATCAATGTCAATGTTGCATCACCAGTAGGATTAGGTGTGGAACCTCTCAGAGATATCAAGAGTAACAGATGTTCAAGCTCCGTATATAAAACGAAAGTATATGTGCAACTAACCTATGAACATGCCTGAAAACTACCCTAGATCATTTATCACACCTAAAATAAATACCTGCATACAGCATCACTAAGACAAATGACAAAAAAATCTGAATGTGTTTACTACACAATCCATTTCTAAAATGTATTTTTGATGTGTAGTTGGATATATCCGAGGAGCTACAGAAAGAGGAGTAACTGTAGTATCATAAATCTATCTCCTTGTTAGTGTGGGTAGCTTCCTTTAGCTTTTTGAATTGCCATACAATTTCCTCATAAGACTTTATACACATGAGTCCTTTTGCTGGGACTTGGTTTTCTCTGAGTTCTCAATTTTATTTGGTTTACTATGTTTAAGACTTGCTTGAAGAAACCTTCATTATCTCCACATGGTCAAACTCCATGAATGGACTCGCACCGCCTTACCATAGTTCAGTTCTCACCATGAAGTAGTAGTTTGTCTAATTCCCTTTCTCTTCTACAAATTAAAGATCCAAGAAGATCTTACTTATTTACTGGTATTTTCTAGTGTCAAAAACAGTACTTGGAACATAAACTTTTGTGAAATAGACAAATAAATGTGTCCTTGCATCAGAAAATTATCCTACCATAGTATTTTTGAATCTTTGGTAATTAAAATCATTACACTAATTTATACAGGAAAACTAAGATTTGTAGGTTATTAGCACAAATTTTGTATTTAGATAATGAAATAAGATTTAGGCAGTGTTCTTTTAGTGAAAATATGGGCTATGAGATATTTCCCTTGTACAGGTTTTTTCATATGCTAAATCTTCTATATACAATGTATTAAACTAAACAACTTAAAAGTTGAAGAGTTGATAGAAGTTACCATAAAGTTTGTACATTGAAAACAAATAAACAAAAAAACAAAAACAAAACAAAACAAAACAAAACAAAACAAAACAAAAGAAACCCTGTCCACACAGTAGAATATATGCTCTGCATTCTGAACAAGTACTCATGAAGCTTGAGTAGTAACTTCCCCCATCTTGTTATCTTGTGGTATTGAAGGGCAGGTATTTAGAATCTTGTGAACTATCTTACTAGACTTATTTAAATATCTTATGAACATGTAGTTTGGTCAGGTTAACGAGGCTTTGCCTGTGTGCTAAGTCTCACTGCTCTTTTGTGGTCACTATGTGGAGCATTGCCATGAGAAGTATTCAGAGGCTGTGCTTATGACATGGCCCTGACTCCCATGGGTAAATAAGAGAAAGAGTGAAAGTTAGCCACATAGTATTTTTCTTTGGTCTAGCTCCTCCTTTCAGCATTCAGAAGAGAAATTAAGAGTTTCACTGACACAGCTTCCAGTTTTCTGTCCTGGTTCCCTTGCTTCTTATGCCTCCATTTTGCACCTGGTTTCCAGAAACCATACATGGATATGATTTATGAATGTTCAAATATTAAACTAGTTTCAAGGTTAATTACTTGTCTTGAATCACAAGCATAAAGAAATCTAGGAATGCCATGGGAGAATATAGTATGATCATAGAAGTAGTCTTGAGTATCATTAGACTATAAAAAAAATTCTGTGACAAGTTCATTCCTTAAAAGGCCAATCTTAAAGGTCACTCAGAAAACAGTAAGCCTAAGTAATACAGGGGTGAACTGAAGTTTCCAGAAAAGAATCTACAACTCTATTGAAGCTATGAAAAGATACATGACAGACTGATGAGCATCTAGCATTTTGTAATTGTAGAGAATAGGAATACTAGAGATCCAAAGCTGAATTATCTGAATTATCATTAGTCTCAATACTAGTCATTCACTGGAAAGTACTATGTCTGATATAATATTCCATGACAATCATATTAAAGGTTTTCAATAGATTCACAAGCTAAGTATATCAGCAGATATCATCTAAAACTGGAAACAGAGTTTTCCCTGCTTTGCTATAACTTGCCAAGGTATTGGAAGAGTGTCCTGATTTATAATTTGATTTTGTTCTGTGAATATGAAACTTCATGTAACCACTTCCACCTTTAAGCATGTTATTTGAAGTAACCTGAATCTATGTTTTCAAGGTGTGGTTTATAACGAATAAAAAGGTATACTTGTGAGCTTCTAACACAATCTCTAGAGCAAGCTGACTTCTTCTAGCAGCAAGCATTGCAAAAAGAGACACTCTTGATTTGTAGAGAGACAATGCTGTTTACAGGCCAACCTCTATTTGACTGAGAGTTTGAGGAATTGAAAAATAACCAGAATGTAGCCATTCCAGATGAAAGTTGACCTAAAGTATTTCCATTCTGAAAAGTAGAGGAAAATGGAAATTTTTTATAATATAAAACTAAGAATGTTTTTGTACAGTATTACATTGACCTACAAACTGACATTTGTCAAGGTTTACAATTTAAGTATCAGATTCTGAGTCACAGTCATTAATAGATCCTCTGACCACAGCATGATTGATTTATCAGCTTACTGGAGACACTAAGAACTGAATTTTAGAAAATAATCTTATAAGACCTGAATCCTGACCCACAGAATCAAATAAGTAGGGTTCATAGGGGCTCATAGAGACTGAAGGGATAATCATAGATTATCTGCATGGTATGTGCTATGTCCTCTGCATAAAAGCTGTGGTTGTTTATTTTAGGGTGTCTGTGGGACTCCTAACAGTGGAAGTGGGGGTGTCTGACTCTTTGCCTTCTCTTGGGACCCGTTTAGTCCTACTAGTTTGTCCTACAGTGTCTTGATGTGAGGGGTTGTGCCTAGTCTTATTGCACCTTATTGTGCTGCGCTTGGTTGCTATCCTTGGGAAATCTGTTTTTTTTCTGAAGGGAAATAATGGAGCAGTGGATCTGGGGATGAAGGTAGGTGGGGAAGGGAGCCAGGAGCAGTGGAACAAAGGGAAATATATGGTAGGAATATATTGAGTGAGAAAAGAATAGATGAAAAATTTTAAAAAAATCTGTTCTGGTAGGGAAAAAGTACCACTGGCAAAACTTTGGTTAGTATCTTAGTGGGGTGACTATTGCTGTGATGAAACACAATGACTAAAGTAATTTGGTTAAAAAAAGTTTTATTTAGTTTATGCTTTCATGTCACTGTTCATCACCTAAAGACATCAGGACAAGAACAAAAGCAGCGCAGAGACTTGGAAGCAGGAGCTGATGCAGAGAATACAGAGGGGAGCTGCTTACTGGCTTGCTTCCCATGGCTTTCTCAGCTTTCTTAAAAAACCTAGGACCTACACCCATAATGGCTTGGGCCCTACCCCATCAATCATGAATCAAGAAAATGCGCAATAGCCTTGTCTACAGCTTGATCTTATGAAAGCATTTACTTAATCAAAGTTCCTTTCTCTCAAATGACTTTAGCTTATGTCAAGTTGACATCAAATTATCCAACACATTTAAGTCATCCAAATAAAAAATAGAAATATAAGTTAGTGTTAATTGCAACAATACTAAAGAACATAGTCTGGCTCCTCAAAAATAATTTAATTCCCAAACTTGTTTTTGTTCAGCAGTAAAGAAAAAAAATATTCAAATGTAAGAGTTGTTCTCCTTGAGAGTGAGAGATAAGGTATGTATGGAATGATCAACTTTATAAAAACTACTGACAATTTTCTATATTATTATTGACTAATTTCTATAAGAAACATTAATTTAGATCACATTATTATATTCCATAGACACTGAGTACAACATATTAGCCACTGATTGGAGGTGGTCTCTGAGAACTTCAAATCAAACTGATAAATTCCATAGAATAAACTTGCCAGTTTTAAATTTAATTGGACATAAACTCTAAAGCTGGAACAAGTCTTTATTTTTGAAAAATATGACATATTTAGAAGAACTTAAATATGTAAATATTTATTTTTACATTAATTTAATGAAATAGAAATGCATATCAAATATTTCCAATTAAAATAGTTTAGAAATCTATGTGGAGTATAAATATATACAAAGCCATTTTTCAACAAGTACAATGAAAAATAGTATAACTGTTTTCTTAATACTTTAAAATTTATTATATATTCAGCTAATAATAGATTACAGAAAATATATTATTAAAGTTACCTTTATTTTCAGAGAGGATCTCACTCATGTATTCCAGATTGGCTTTCAACTCACTATGTAGCAGATGACCTTCAAATTCTCTTTTTGATTCCACATTCCAGGCATTGGGAGTATTATAAAATGAATCAACAGATCTAGCTGACATCCTACACTTGAGTCATAGGATGTGAAGAAATCAAGAAAGTACTAAATTGGAAGCTTTATTCCTACTGACAAGCTTTCATAGAGTTACACATCCTGCCAGAGTAAATAGGCAAGTATGAATCTCACACAGGTGGGAAACCTGTGCACTACAATAAGCTATAATAATGGCCTGCTCTATGGAATGGAATAAAAAAAGTTCATAAATATGATGGTTTCTACACAATCAAATCCATAGGTCAGAAGAAATGCCTAGACCCTGAGGTCCTTAACTGTATCAGCTTCAAGACAGGAAGTTTTTAAAGTGGAAATTAAAGGGTTCTTTGGAAAGTTAGTTGTGTTGAATGACATTTTGCTGGAGCAAACACATGAAAGAATGTTCTCCTGATGTGGACACAGGTGAAAGGCTAAGGCAGACTTGTAAAGGAATGTTTGGCTGAAGCAGACACAGGTGAAAGGATATTCTGCTAAAGCAAGAACATGAAAGGATACATGATGAAGGATTCCTCATTAATGACACACATGTATTGATCCACCTCACATTGCATAGTTGAGTTCTATTTGTTGGGACTCCATACAAAAAAAGGCACAAAAAATCTTCTGGTGGTATGCTGCAGTTTCTTGCCACTTCTACAGACTCAGGCTGATTGGCAGATTAATGTCAGCTGAGGAAGATGAATGTGCTGAGGCAAGACACAGTGAGGTAAGATCTGTGAAGGACATGTGATGTTTGGAGGGAGTATAAATAGGACTTGATGGACCATGAAGAAGGCTGGGCTTGACTTGCTGGTAGGGAGAGCTGTGCAATGCTTGTTGGTCTCATGTCTTCCCTGGTCTTCACTTCACTGAGAGTAGCACAGTGAAGAACTTCTGGCATTCTTCCTGGCCCTTCCTGCTGACTTGTACCAATTTGGGTGAGGTCTGGCTATTCCTGCTAGGTCCTGCCACTGCTGCTGCTATCTCAACATTACTGAATTGGACTGCTGATATATCTGTGAAGTGTTTACAAATGGATCAAGCTGCTGTTGCTGACCTGTGAACTGGACTGCTGACAATTTCCTGACAATGTAGATAGGATTTGCTCCAAAGAATCATTTCTAAACAGGTTCATTCCCCTCACCCCATATCCTTTCTTTTCCAGTACTTCTGGTGGGTGGTAGGCTAGAGGGGAGGATAAAAGCATTTAAGAACCCTCATTAAAAGTGGCTTTGATAAATTAAAGTTATAAGCTTTAGCCTAAAGCCTCTACTACTGAGACCAATCCTTCCCAGGTAGGCAATTCACCATGTGCTCATTTTGGGACATCATAGAAGACATTCTCAAAACTGGTGTGAACTCTACATTCATCATGATTATTCAAAATTCTTTTTATCTTATGAGACCTCCTCCTGATACTTGATTCCATTTAAATAAGATTTTTCCACAAATCATTTTCCTTATGCCATTTCTTCACAGAAATGATACATTATCCTTATTTTGATACATTTTAAAAGCATGTTGCCAGGAAAAAAATAACTGACATCTGCATGCAATCTGCAGGAACTATACTTTTCCAGATCTTAAAAATTAAGTTTTCTGTAGAAAAGATGGAAAATAATATAGTAGATGTCAAAATGGTCATTTATAGTTTCAAAGAAGAATCTGTCAGACATCCACTGTTCCTTACTTCCACATCCATGGTTTGAAAAGTCCTATAGGCTTTACAATAGGTCTTTAGGACATTTAGTCTCAGGTTCTTAGTCAATCAAGCAGTGTCTGGGATGGGCCCCCAACTCTTCAAGAGGGCCTTAAGTCAGATCAGATATGGCTGGTTATTCCAACAAATTTTGTGCCACTGTTGTCCTATCATATATTGTAGGCAAGATAGCATTGGGTAAGGTGTTAGTATGTAGAGGAGAAGGCTCCATGTAAGCATCAGTTTACTTCAATGAATTGTGTAGATGTTGTCTTCAGCAATGGGGGTCTTGCTTTCACTTTGTGGAGAGCAACCTATAGTCTTAGCAATAGCCTGTGTTGTTTGGGAATTCCTTTAGCCAACAAATCAATTAGACATAACCCAATCTTAGTGGTGGAAGCTTTGGTGACAAGACATGTCCAGTTGTAGCATTGTTTCCCTATTATTTGTAGATCTCATTTAAATTGCCTTCATATATGTATGTATGTATATATTAGGAAGCATCTATCATGTTAACTTCCCATTCTACCCCTCAAATGGCCCTTAATTTTATTCGTCTCTCCCCACATTTTTCCACTATTTTTTACTTCCCCTCCTCATTTGATCCTCCATTATAGTCTCCCCACATCCATCCATAGCTATCCATTCTATTTCCTAGTTCTAAGGTGACCTACCTGCCCACACCCACATCCTTTACTCTCTATTTAACTTCTGTGATTTTATGAATTGTATTTTGGTTATTATTGGGTTAACAGATAATATCTATATACAAGCAAATAGATATTGTATTTCTTTTTCTGGACCTCGGTTACATCACTCAGGACTTTTTTAAAGTTCCATCCAATTACCTGTGAGTTTCATGATCTTAATTTGTTAATGGTTGAGTAATATTCTACTGTATAAATGTACCATATTTTATTTATCCACTCATCTGTTGAGGGACACCTTGGTTGTTGCCAATTTATGGCCATTATGAGTAAAACAGCAATAAATACGACTGAACAAGTGTCTAGGTGATAGGTTGAAAATCATTTGGGTATATGCCTAAGTGGTATAGAAAGGTCTTGAAGTAGATTGATTCCCATCTTCCTGAGGAACCACCACATTGATGTACATAGTGACTATAAAGTTTGCACGGACATCATTAATGAATGAATGAGTGTTCCCTCAACTCCACTAATTCAGGTCAATATCCTTACCAATATGAGCTGTCACTTCTTTTATTGATCTTGTCCATTCTAATGGGTTTAAGATAAAAATCTCAAAGTAGTTTTAATTTGGATTTCCTTGATGACTGAGGATGTTAAATACTCAAATACCACTGTACCAAAAAAAAGCGGGGGAGATAAAGCATAGAATCAGATGACTATGGAGTCTGCTATACTCATAGACCATTGCCTTATTCAGCCATCATCAGAGAAGCTTCCTCCACAGCAGATGGGAACAAATACAGAGACCCACGGCAGACATTATGCAGAGAGTGAGAAACCTTAGAACACTCAGTTCTAAATGAAATGTCAGCATCAAATCCCCCCCCCCTTCAGGGCTCATGGAAACCTGTGAAAGAGCCAGCAGAAAGACTGTGAGAGCCAGAGGGGATAGAGGACAGGAGAGGGAAAAAGTCCTTTAAATTGACAGGATTGGTTTCACATATGATCTCACAGAGACTAAGGTAGAATGCACAGGTCCTGCATGGGTGTGCCCTGGCTGAGGTCCCATTGGGAGGGGAGGTGGGGAGAAACTTGGAAGTATAGTAGGAGGAGAATACATACAATCAGGATATATTATGAAAGAACAACAGCTATTTTCAATAGATATGTCGGGGAGATAAGTCCTATAACCTGCAAGATCAGAAATTATGGTTTAAATAAAGGAATTCCTTATTTCCTCCCTAGAGTGTACTGCAACTAGACCCCCACTAGCAGGACTTGAAATATACTTGACCATTCAGTATGAGCCAGAAATTCTCTTCAATGAATTTACTATAGTGACTTTGGATGTTGTTTTATTTATCTCTACTGTATGTCAAGGAATGCTGAAATGCACAGAGGTTACTAGTTGGAATGGAGCAAACTGGCTAAAGTATGTTATTACCATTCTCTGCCTCTTTGTTAAAGCTATTCCTGAAGTAACAGTGGAGTAGAATCTTGGTTTAATAAAAACTAATCAGCCAAGCACCAGACTTCCAGGCTTTCCAGCAGATAGGTTCATGCATTATACTAAATTCAGGGTCTTTTAATGAACTTAGCAACAGCCTTCCCAACAACACCAACAAGCATTCATGAATAGTTTTATATTGCACCCTATACCATAGTAAGTTTTCCAATTGTATCTATGTAATTGATCACAGAATCCAGTGGACATGAGCTGAGCTGTTTAGGGAAGCTGTCTTTCTTCCTAGCAACCCTTTGATCTGTAGTCATATTGGCTGAGATATTTTGCTATTGTTTGTACTAAAGGTAGAGCTAGGCTTTGAATCCTGGCTACATGGCTACACATTGTCAGTTTTCATTCCTAAAGAAGCCGAGCCAATATATAACTACTGTATCCTTTGTTCTGGATAAAACTTACTGTGCTTTCCCACACAGAGATCTTAGCCAACATTCTACCCCCTTTCCTCTTCTACCACATAGTCATCATTTAGATACTAATATCTTTGTTATTACATTTAAGTTGACAACTTTTCCTTGGCAATTGTTTCTTGGATAGTTACTCCCTTATTTTGAGAATTCACACACAAATAGAGTTCTTTTTTTAGATACCCTTCTTTACTAATTTGCTATTGCAGTCATCGTGATTCTTGTTAGAGCCAATGGTGTATGAATGAGACATCACATGGCATCTCTCAACAATAGTACCCAACCTATAAAAATTAGGATGTATTTGCAGTCAGTGATCTGGTTTTCTTCATATATATCTGTAACATCTGCTCTGGGTTTATAATCATTAATGGTATATTACATATTATAATACATGTTGTCTGAATGAACAAATATTGAAAAATAACAAACTTTGTTTTTCCCTTCACATTGGTAAAAATTCAATAATACAACTCAGATGTCTGGCCAGAGTAAAACATTCCTGTGGTAGTTGGTAGCATGACAGCAAAATTTATAGATCAGTTTATACTTTCAAAGTAAGATTTCCCATTGTATAACTAAACTCATTAATTTATTCTAGTTATAAGAACTGTATGTGTAATATGAGGCAAAGGGGATTTAAAAACAGGATAAAAAGAACATTACAATGTGGTTAACATTACCTAATGCTGAGAAAACAAAGACAACCTGCAATTTGTTAGATACAAACCCTTATTAAAAATGGAAGATTATTACAATGCATTGGTATTACCATGTAAAGATTAGCATGCTTTATAAAACAGAAAAATGAACCATATAGTAAATAGTATAGTCATTCCTTCTAACTGGGATTCTATAGGATAAATTTTCAGTTCCAAAATGGTCACATCACACAATCATTGCAGATACAATTAAGATTTATGTTCTTAAAAATTTTTGCAACAGAAGGTAATTAATATCCATTTAGGAAAGTCAATGAATCAGACATTATTCTGCAGAGAAAGGCTTTACATTGCCATTTATTCGTAGCAGTATATTTGGCTAAAAATGCATCATACTAAGGGATTCTGGTACTTGGTCAACTTTTACACTTGTAAACAGGATGTATATATTCACTGTCTCTTTTGTAGTACTCAGGGCAGACTGTGGGAAGATCAAAGAAATCTGGAATTACCTTATTTTTAAAGTCCTCAGTTCTGTGATTTTAAAGTCCAGGAGTCATTTAAAAATTTGAGATGTTTTCTTTACATCTTAAAAAAATTAAAGTCTTATACTTTAACTGAACCCATAATCAGAAGTGGTATAGATGGAAATAACTTATAAAATTATTCAAGTACAGTAGAATCTTGAAGAAAGCAAACCCAGTCCCCCTAACCACTTATTTATTTGGCTTCTGAGGAATTCTACATTCGTGAATAAGTTGAAAGCTACCAGATGTGATCTGGAGACCCCCATGACTTACCAGTTGATGTAACAAAGATTTAAAAAAATTAAGTGACATCTTTATTGATTTGAGGACTTAAGGGTGCAGTATCTTGCTTTATGGCCTATGTTAGCTACAAAAATTTCATGATCCTCTTGCCTTGGCCCCCTAAAGACTGGGAATATAGGCTGGCGCCACCATGCCCAGCAGAAGGACTTGAGTAAAGATCAGAGATAAGTGAGTCAGCAGATTGTAGGGAAAAAGTATTCTGAAAGCACAAAATCTTGTTAAGTTCGGCCTGACTTCACATTCTCATCATCCTCTTCCCTGGGATATCTGGTATATTCCTATTTAATGTTCCATAGTTACAATAGCAACAGAATCATCTGGAAGCCAGTAGAAGGCTAAACTTTCAGGCCTTGCTGAACACTTGCTAAGTTAGAACATCCAGAGTGGGACACAGGACTATGTACTCTAACTGATTCTCCAGGTGATGCTTAAACACCCTGACCCTTGAACATCCCTTCCTTCTTCCAAGTCTATTATTGCTCAAATCCCAAGCCCCAAAGTAGTGAGTGGTTACATTATTTAGTGTATATTTATCAGCATAAAAGTAAAAGAGAAAAAAAAAAAAGAATCAAGGAGAAAAACAATAGTAGAAAAACCCCAGAGCTCGTAGTCTCAGCCTCATTTATACCATTTAGGAGTTGATATATGTGTCTCATGGTGGATTATAAGAAGGATTTGTATGGTCTACACATTGTTCTCATGTAATTTCACCCTCAAAATGGCTGGGCAAGAAAATCATATTTTGAGATGGCATGTGTTTATGTCTACTTTACATTTATTTTGTAAATTCAATGTTTAAATAGAAGGAATAGGCTACATAGTTCTTTGACAGAAAATAAAACATATACACTTAAGACATTCAAGTAAAGTGTATGTTTTCTAAAAATTTGTTACTTTAAATGGGAACACCAATTGAATTTTAACAATCACATACGAATTTACTAAAGAAAGATACTAGTTAAATATAATTTCTGGTAACTTTTGTGTTGTGAAAGCCCATGAAAATAACAGGGATACATATTATCAGCATTGTATGAAATGAGAAAGCTAAGTGGAAATGCCATTTGTAATAAATCAAAGAGAGAACAATTAAATGATGCCTCTTGGACTCCTCATTATCTGTTCCTCATAAAAACTGATATTTCTCTCATTTACATTTTAAGTTGAGGTAAATGATTCCCCATCTCTTCCAAATATCTTTGTAGCAAATTAAATGAGGATGGAAAGTAACTCCATAGAAGGAATGGATTATTTTAGATCATAAAGGGGCAGCCAAGTTCTATGTAAAGTTTTTTTTCTTTCAATAGAAACTGTGAGTGCAATATGTAAGAATATAAAGCTATTCCCAAGATACACAAATTCTGTAGGCTTTTTCAAATGAACCTTCGAAGTCAGTACTTTAACTCTGCTACTCAGAGAAGTATGTATGTGCTAGGGTTCCCAAATGAAATTTTTCTAGTCCCAGAACAATATTTTATAAAGTACCCTCAAAACAAGTTTAAAAGTTCTTGTGTCTGACATAGTTTAGCTATGACCTATTTCATAAATTGGAACCTACACTTTATATTTCTCTGAACATATATTTTAGAAGAAAAGATACATTTCTCCTAATTCCTAATTTATTCTAAAATATATTATTTTTTAAAAAACAACCATCTAAATGAAAACAGCATACAGAAAACACATTTATAAGTTAATGTTTATGAAATTAAGATTTATTATAGCCTAAGTTCTCCTGTTTAGTTTTGAAATCCATGGGTTTGGAAGTTCATGAGTCTTTTCCCCTATTAACTTTGATAGTAGAAACCAGTAGGGTAACACAATACCTCCAACAAAAATACGTAGTATCTAGCTTATCACATATACTATATCATGCGCTTAGCTTGAGATCATCTTGGAAATCTCTGAACTTTTCAGAAGGTGAAAGCTAGCAATATAGCCCAGTTATAGGGCATCAATCTGATTTTAAATCATCCAAGCTGTAACTCAAGGGAAGTGAGAAAGAACATTTGGCACTCTCCAGGGTGACATCTGAACATCAGACATCCCTTAAGAGATATAGCCAGTTGATATTTCAAGTTTTTTTTTATCATGCTCTGCCATTGACTCTCCAGTGGCAGTTGCAGTGGCAGCCACAGAAACCACAATGGAAATGAGTTCCACTTAGTGCAGTTTGCATTTTGGCCTTTCTAGATATATTCTTTCTTTTCATATGCTTTCTTCAGTTAGCTACTTTTTCAAAGAATGGGAGGCCTGTGCTAGAGAAGGGTGGAATATAATGACAAGTAAATCCATTTGTTGAGAATAAACTGGTCAGAAAGAGAACAATAAACACAGAAGTTTGTCAGAATAGGCTTTCAGTTCATTAACACAAAGAGTTTTCTTCATGATTTCCTTTGCCATCCGTTGCATTTAAAGATAGACTTGCTAATAATTCCATTTCCCCTTTACTTGCTAAATTATGCAATTGGATATTAAAGCATTTCAGCATGCATTTTCACAATTTTAAGTTTGTTTATCCTAACAATGTCTAACTTTAACTATTTTCATTTTGGATTCTGAGTCTCAGTCAGTAAATCATTCAAATGCAGCCTAGTTTAATATAACACAGTCTACATATGCAAATATTGTACAATGTCCCTCATGTATTGCTGTTCTTACTGTAGCTCAAAGATAGCAATACCCATGCCATCATGGTGTCTCAGTTGGGGTTGTAGTTAAAGTGAAGGCTTTGAGTAAAAGTAGTTCATTTAAGATGTGTCAGTAGGGACACTGTGGGATCAGGAAACTGAAGGGAGAAAGAATAATCAAGACTGCTTTGTTGAGCACATTACTTATGTAGACAATGGGGATTTGGCTCTCAGGGAAGCCTGATGAGAATGAGATATCGGTCTCAAATTTATAGCAGTGACAGGAAAAGCAAAGACTTTTCCCTACTCATTTTTATTGGTTGAGGCTTGCACCTATTCAGAACCTGACATGTTCAGATTGGCCCACATGTCTAATTACCATCTCAAGCTTAAGAGTTATGGTTAAGATATCTGATATTAGATGTTAGTTGAGCCTGCATCCATAGACTGTATACAAAATCAGGGGCTCATAGTGGCAGCAAAATGAAAAAGAAAATTGGGTACCTAGGATTTTACTAGGTTTACCAAAGCTCATATACTTCATTCTATATTAATTAGATTTAACCTTCACATTTCAATGTTTACAATAAAATAACCAGCTGCTGGCAAATGGTTTTGAAAGTGCTCCTTAAGATTGAAAAGATGTTCTTTGTGTTTAATTCTAGCCACATACATAAAAAGACATTTAAATTTCAAGGGCTAGGTCATAGTTCTTTCAGTCAAAACAACAGGTCTCAAATCTAAGAGCATTTTAAAAAATGGGGTGATCTATATTTACTTATATTTTCAGGCAAAACTGCAAATGAGGAACTATAATATGTGAGTTCAAAGTGAGAGGTTATTTTTTCTACAGAAACATTAATGTAAAGATTTATCACTTAGCAACAATGACAACAAAAACCTGACCAAAGTCAAAACTGGACAACTATTGTCTAACTTTTGCTGCACCATTTCAAGCCTTAAGTTATTTTCTGTTTCACAATATGAAGGTCTCTTCAATGTTATATTTATGGGACTATTATAAGCTATAAATATAATCTTAATGTGTAGTATGAGCATGTCATATTCCTCCCCAGAAACAAACACCATAGCACTCTCCTGCATATGCAAAATTATAGAGCCTTTTGGAGGAGTTAACTTTGTGCCACATAAACATATAGAAAGCAGCCACTATACTCTTGAAGCTCTGTTTCCTTTCCTGATTGAAGTACTCAGGCCCCACCACTTAGCATTTGTTCAAATGATGGTCCCTCCAGTCTGCCACTTTCAGTCTTAAATCCAGTATTCTTTGACGATGAAAAGTAGACTACAAACTGAACTTTCCTAGTACAAATCAATATTTAGAAATTTGGACCCAAGTAGACATAGGTTTGAATATCACCTTGGCTCTATGAACTTTGGAAAATTTCATATCCATTTCCTTTTGGGAAAAAATGGAGTTAATATTACTTCCTCAATGGTTTATTATGATGTAAAATGTGTGGTACTTAGTACTCCAGAAATGTTATCAGTTATTATTATTGTAGTTATAACTATTGAGTTAAAGAATATAAAGTTGTAGCATAAGAGATCTCCTGGGAAATTAGAATACAGCTTTGAGGCGATATAAGACATGGAAAAAGTTCTCTGTCTACATAGATTTTAAACTGTGGTCATGGGAGCATATAAACATAGAAGCAACATCTCCTGAGAACTTCTTAGAGATGTAGATGCTCAGCCCTATTAGAAATGGACTTTTTCAGAAAATCTGGAACCCAAGCCACTTGTGTTTTATCAATCCCACAAGAAGATTCTGATTCAGGTTCTCTCATTGAGAAGTTCTGTTCCAGCCAAATGCCATGTAGGGTAAAGGTTAATTTCCTAGGAAAATCATCATCCCATTGCTGAGATGTTTGTTTACTGTTTCATTGATACACAGATCAGTCCATGTATTGGGCCTTTCAAAGACAAAGGTTGAATGTGGTAAATGGGAGTACATCATTGTATTCTAGGAGAATCATGATTTTATATTCTTTCTGAGCTATATAGGGAACTAGAGGTAGCATGTACTACATCCACATAGCAATATCTTTTACCAAAAAGTCAAAAAAAAAAAGAATAAAAATAGCAACAAGAAGGGAGGCCCTTGGTCCCAGAAAAGCTTGATGCCCCAGAGAAGGGGGATGCTGGAACGGTGGGACAGGAGAGTATGGGTGGGTAGAGGAGCACTCTCATACAGACAAAAGGGAGGGGAGAGGGCAGATGTGGGATGGGGGTTGGTGTTAGAGGGGGTAACCAGGAAGTGGGATATCATTTGAGATTCAAACAAATGAAATGATTAATAAAACTTTTTTAAAAAGATAGAGCTAGTCTAGATTACAATCTTTAAAAGATTGAATTTCACAGGACAGTTTGAGTATTCTCTTGTTTTTTATACATAATACATACATGTATATGTGCACAATACATACATACATACATATATACATACATATTTACAAATGTGTATTTAGATATTTAAGTCTGTTATCAATATTCATAGAATCAAGCCCATTATGCATTATATAATTAACATTCTTAAATTATTCTTTTTTAAAAAAAGGATCAACAACTCTTCAACTCTCCTTAGAGCACATGCATGATTCTTTGTCAGATTACAAATCTTAAAAAGCTTATAGAAAAATGTTTTCTAAGCCATAAGTTTAAAAGTTGTAAAAAAAAAAACCCAATGCTTTCTACTGATGAGAAAGAAGATCATAAACCAACCTTATTTTAAACATTGACCTTCATTTAAAATCTTGAATAATATCATTACATATGTCCTTTTGATTTTAAATGAATACATATTTACATAAAATGTAGTCATTTCTCCCACTTCTTCATTGTTGAAATTGTCATCGCCAACAGTTATGTGGTGTCAAAATGAGATCAGAATGTGTGGGAGCAGATCTGCTTCACTGAAGCTTTGCTAAAGTGTGTGCTATTCACAAGCTACTCCTGAAACAATGAATGTGTCTAAGGAAATTGTGAAAAGGTTGACTATTAAAGCCTTTCCCTTAATTGTCACCTATGTGAGAAAAAATTATGAGAGTCAGAAATGTTTATCTCAAGCTTAGCTGCCAATCTTTAAAAATCCTACATCTAACATGAGGTCTAAGACATGAGAGGAAGCCTGTGATTGACTAGGAACTAAAAACTGGATGGCTCAAATACCAAGGGTAGAACCAAGCACAACTGACAAGAAAAAAGTCAATGAAATAATTTCTAATTTTACTCTACCATACTTATAGATCGATGCCTCACCCAATCATCATTAGAGAGGCATCCTCTGACAGCTAATGGGAGCAGATGCAGAGGCCCCCCAACCAAACATTAGGCAGTCCTAAGGGTACCCCACATAAAAAGGAAGAAAAGGTCATACAGAATCAACTAAACAGGGCTCATAGTGCCTCACAGAGACTAAAGGGAAAATCACAGAGCCTGCATGGGTCTGTACTAGATCCTCTATGTACATGCTATGGTTGTTTAGCTTGGGGTGACAATGGGAGTAGGGTTATCTATGACTCTTTATCCTGTTCTTGGGACCTTTTCTTTTTATTGAGTTGCCTTGTCCAGTCTTGATATGAGTGAATGTTTGTGTTAAAACCATTGAAAATTGATATGTTATTTTGGCTGATAAACCTTGAAAAACTGCTCTTTTCTGAATGGAAAGAAGGGGCAGTGGATCTGAAGGAGAGGAGAGCTATGAGGGAACTGGAGGGAGTGGTGGGGGGAGGCTGTAGATGTGATATTCTGTATGAGAGAAGAATAAATAAATAAATAAATAAACAAATAAATAAATCCTGACATCTGAGTTCTCCCACAAACCAACACAATATGTTCTATGAGTGATTTTAATATCACTAGAATAATTTCCTTAGATGTCACACTAATCTAAGCATTTTATGTACTTACATGAAATATAAATACATCTATAAGGATAATTCATAAGGTATTTATTTTTTAATTAATTAATTAATTAATTAATTTTATGTGTATTGCTTTGCCTACATGTATGTCTGTGTGAGCGTGTCAGATCCCATGGGAACTGGAGTTACAGATGGCTGCCATGTGGCTCCTGGAAATTAAAAGAGGGACCTCTGGAAGAGTAATCAGTGCTCTTAACCACTGGGCCATCTCTCCAGCCCCCTTATTTAGGTATTTCATTTATTTTATTTTGTTAACAGGATCTTTCCAAATTGCCCAGTCTGGCTCTAACTCATTATATAGCTCTTGTCTTTGATTTATAATCCTCTTCACTCATCCACACTCTTAAGTCCTGGGATTACAGGTGTGAACCCCAGGGTTCTTTTTCTTTCTGCCTTCCAAGTAAGGTGAATACTTACTTATTAAGATACTAGACGAATCAGGTCATCATTTACTTATTTTCAAATGGGCTTTTACTATATAGCTGAGGTTGTACTCAAACTCACCATGTAGCCTAGATGGGCAATGAACTCAATAATCTTCCTCTTTTCAAATTCCTAGGAATGGCCTCATAGGTATACTGCCATATTTAATGTATAAGCTGTAGTAGCTACAACTAGCTAGGAGAATCGCTACTAATGGGTATTTTTAAAATGAATTATTTTATTTATTTACATTCCAAATGTTGTCTCCTCCTGATTGTCCCCTCCCAGAGTTCCCTGCTCCATCTCCCCTCCCCTTTGCCTCTGAGAGCATACCCTCCCCAGGAGAATCCCCCTTCTCTGGGGGCATCAAGTCTACAAGACTAGGCACATCCTCTCCCACTGGGGCTAGACAAGGCAGTCCTCTGCTAAATATGTGCTGGGGACCTCAGACCAGCCCATGTATGCTCTTTGCTTGGTGGCTTAGTCTCTGGGAGCTCCCAGGGGTACAGGTTGATACCATTGGTCTTCCTATGGGGATGTATTTTAAACATCTATTCAGTTAGATGGTCTAAGACAGCCAAGGAAGGCAGTAACTCTGTTCTTTTCTGATTTCAAGGCCATGTATTAAATGTATTACAGTAGTACCAAAAAAATCCTTTTATTGAATATTTATTCACTACACTTTATTGATTAATCAGGGCTTGAATTTGATATTTATTATGTGTTAGTTATATGAAGTACAAAAATACCTCAAAAAACCATCAAATACTTTAAGGAATATAAATTTGTGGATAATTAAACACTATTTGGCAACAGGTAAGTGTCTAATGTTCACCCACCGAACATACAGGACTCTAAGTTTTGAAATTTCCAGAATATATGTATGAAATATTGACTGAAAGGGGATTATGAACTACTTAAATAAAGGTGGCATGGAAAATACAGACTTTTCCTAATAGAGAGAATCTTTGTTTGGAGGGAAATCAACAAGAAACAATGATACTTTGATTATCAAGTTCAACAAAGAATGATAAGACTTGAGAGGTCACATGGAAATTATCAGAATCCGTGAAAATAGAGGAATGTGAGCAAATGTCAAATAATTGGCCATGATTCCTAGGAAGACATTAATTGCATCACTTGCTGATTTCTGTGGTGTAAATGATCTCACCATGTCCGGTTTATAACTAGTAAACCATAACTAGTAACTTGAAAACGCCAAATATTAGGTTAAGAGGAAAGAAAAGTATATAATTGGCTTTGGGAATGTATTAATGATAAGTAGGTAGAAACAGGGACAAAAAATGGAACAGAGACGGAAGGAGAGACCATCCAGAGACCACCTCACCTAGGGATCCATGCACCCTACACTATTGCTGATGCCAAGAAACACTTGCTGACAGGAGCCTGGTATGGCTGTTTCCTGAGGGATTCTACCAGCATCTGACCAATACAGATGCAGATACTCACACCTAACCATAGGACTGAGCCCAGGGATCCCAATGGAAGAGTAAGAGAAGGACTGAAGGAGCTGAAGGGCGTTGCAACCACATAGGAAGAACAACACCAACTAACAGGACAACCCAGAGCTCCCAGACACTAAGCTACCAACCAAAGAGTACACTTGGAGAGATCTATGGCTCCAGCTGCATATGTAGCAGAGGATGGCCTTATCTGACATCAATGAGAGGGGAGGCCCTTGGTCCTATGGAAATATGATGATCCAGCATAGCCGGATGCTAGAATGGTGAGGAAGGAGTGGGTGAGTGGGTGGAGGAGCACTTGTGGAGGGGAAACTGGGAAAGGGGATAACATTTGAAATGTAAATGAATAAAATTATTAGTAAAAAAGTAGTTAGCAGGGAACGTTATATGCACACTAAATACATAGAGTGAGGGATAGTAGGACCATATATACATAAGATAATTGAGTAGTAAATATTCTTAATATACTATATATACATGAGTTCACACACACACACACACACACACACACACACACACACACATTATATATATCCAAATAAGCAAGAAACCCTAAATACTGAGACAAAGATAAATATATGGGAGCATTTACTGTTTATGAGTTCTTTATTCAATCATTCACATGTGACATCAATTGTAGCTTTATAAGTCTCATGGTAGAGAATGACATGGCTATTCTTAGAGCTATTTTGATAGGCAAAAAACATGACCATGCATACTTATCTCTAGTCTTTAATAAACTACCTGTGATCCATTGATACAGATACTCCCCACTGCACATCCCCCTTTTTTTGAAAGCCAACTATTGTTCTTGTAAATGACCATAAGCAGGGAAAGCTAATGTAGTGCATAGGAAGTCAGCTTATAGAATACTCTAGAACTGATATAGTACAACTCTCAGTGTATGTTTATGCTCTCTGCTCAGTTTGCTGAGTTCATGTATACTTTTTCTCATTATATATTTTTTTATAAAATGAGAAATTCAAGTATTTTGGCCTATGAGCCTTTCTTGTCTTATAATAAATGTTAACTTGCAGTGAACTTAATCACCATCATTTTATTAAGGTCATACCCTACATGGTAGACAAGGTAAATGATACTAAAAAAATCCATATTTCAGAGTCAAATAGTGACCTTGGAGTATATGAAAATTATTCACTTATTTCTTAAGATTTTTAAAATTTTCATTATTTTGAATTTTGTCTATATGCATGTCTTTGTGTGGGTATTTGCACTTGTGAGTATAGGTGTCAATGAGGGTCAGAGGTGTCAGATACTTCTGGAGCTGAAGTTATAGGTGGATGAACTTATGGGTGTTAAGAACAGAATTTGGGTCCTCTGTAAGAACAATACATACACATAACTGTTCATGCATCTCTCCAGTCCTGATTTAATTTACAAAAGTATATGTGACATTTAATGAAATCAATGAAATAAAAGAAAATGAAAGAAGCATCCTAAAGTGGACTGAGTTTTGAAATGATTTGTGAGGCCACATGGAGAAAATAAATTTTTAAAAGCCCATAAAAATACATCATCAACCATCTCAACATTATGGCTACATAAACAAGACCTGAAGAAGTACATCAATTGACACGTTGGCATAGAAGTAGGTTTGGAAATCTCACAGATCCCTACCCATAGACAAAGTCCTACAGACAACTAAGGAATGGTGACAGTAGGAGTAATAGGCTTTCTGAGGGATGAATCACATAATTTGTTGTCCAATAACAAGTGGTCAGCCCTAAACTCATACAACTAACATTAGATGGACTCAGAAGGTTGTACTTTTATAATTAGGCATGGACACATATACACATGTGACAATCTAGACAAAAGGAAGCCATGCTTGAAAGAGGGAAAAGAAGGGACTGATGTAGATGGGAGGACTTTGATGAAAGTAAGTGAATAGGGAAAATGAGGTGATTATATCTTAGTTAAAAATATAAAACCAGTTGTATCATACAAAAGACAGTCCTTAGAGAATTCATGAATTAAACTAGATGCATCATATACTGATAACATTTCTATTTCTCAGTATGAATGTGCCATATGCTTGCAGATTTGTTTGTGTGTGTATGTGCACGTGCACATGTGTGAGTGCATTTGGAAGCCAGAGGTCAATGTCACGTGTCTTCCTCAGTCCCTTTCTACCTAATTTTTAAAGGCAGTAACTTTAACTGATTTGGCTAGTGAGCACTAGGGACCCTCCTGTCTATGTCATCAGTGCAGTGCTTACAGACCTGTTCCCTGTCCACTTTTCATATCGATGTTGGGAACTTGAACTCAGGTTCTCATGCTTGCACAAAAATAGCTTTTATTGCTGCTACCAAGGCATTACCTCAACCCAGATAACATTTTTCCTTACAGTCACTTATCTAAAAATAATTTTTAAAACATGTATGAATTATTTGATGATGTTAAAATGCAAAAATAAATTTATATATAATGTATCACTGAAGGATATAACTAATTGCTTTAGAAAGTGAGCACTTAAATAAATAATGTCCTAAAACAAGATCAAACTTTGGTGTTTATTTCAGCATTATGTTATCACTGAGTGCCTCTGTAGAATTAAATACACAATTTGGAGCTATTTAACTTAACATTTGTTGGGATTTATTTACTGCTCATTTGTTTCAAGCCATTCTGCTGAGTTCTTCAGGGTGCTACAAATATGAAAAATATATTCTCCAAGGTTTACAGTCCAAATATAAATATGGAAAATGTTCCATTATTAAACAAAGTATAGTATAAATAATGCATAAATCAAAAGCTATAGAGGCTTCACAAATGAGGAAGGTGGATTGGAAAATAAGAAAGAGTTAGTTCATATTTGAGTAGCTTTAGAAAACAACATTTCCAGAAGGATAATTAGGATATCTGCAAGCAGATGCCAGAAAGAGAGCCAGGATGGCCAGAAAGTCACTTGACACAGAAACTAGATTTGGCTTAGGAACAAGCCAAACAGTGACTAACTTGCCAGGCATGTCCAGTTTTTTGACTTTGCAACACAACATTGACATCTACAAGGCTCACGTTTGAGAACTGAGCAATCATGTAATAAAAAATATCATAAAAGGTATCTCACTGGGATTTATGTAACATTACAATCTTGTGTTGGGCTGTGTTCATAGTTACCGTTGGCCATATGTGGTCTGAGGGACAGACTGGCATATGTAACACCTCAATTTACAAGCAATTTTAACATAAAAGCAGACTGCTACTTTATCTTCTAATGCAAGTATCATGTTTTAATTGACCACCAGGCTTCTGGGAAGCACTAGAGACCTTTCTATCTCCAGTTCACACAGGGCCTTTGGCATAAATCTCTCTTGTAATATGGAACATGCTATATACTATGACTGATTTGCTCATTTATTGCTCTACAGTACATTATCTGAAGTCAAGAATTTTTAAAACTTTCATTCCAAAATACAGGTTTTGGTGTAGTGTTCAAAATTTGTAGAGCTCTCAATTAATACTTACTGAATGAATGATCAACCTGAACAACCCACACCATATTGAAATGTTTGCTTCAGACTTATTAACAACTTGGCTGTTAAAGAGCAGAAGGGTGAAAAGAGTAAAAAAGAGAGAAGAGATTCTTCCATTCAGCACAAAATAAAATCTGAGATTTATTTCAAAAACATAAAATTAGCATAGGCCTAAGGGTCAAGTCCAAGTACAGACTGAAAGAGATGTCAAGTAGAATGAGAGATAGAGTTTATACAACTTTCTGACTTTCACATATATGATTATCATTAGGTGATTTCTCTTCTTTTAAAGATGACTTAAGTACTTCCTAATTACAGAATTGGGAACAGAGAAGCATACGTTTTCATTTATTCCCTTGGCTACATATTGGTTAATTTTGCTTATAATAATGACAAGAAATGTTGGAGGATAAAACTTTTGTGAATCATCTGGAAAAGATAATAATTTGAAATTGACCTCTGAAGAATGGCAATCATATATATTAGTAGAAGAGAGAGCATCATTTTTCTTTAGGTGAATATGCAATTGAATAGAATTTACATTGCTAAATGATGGGATTTCTCTTCACACACATATCTATGGGACAGTATTATTATTATTGTTATTACTACATAAAGACCTCTCTCATTTAAACCAAATTTCCTTTCTACTTCCTAATTCTTGAATAACTTTATTCCTTTACAAGTATATCTACATATCTTTATGAAAAATAAAGTAGGAAGCATATGAGCTATGTAAATTTGGTTGTTGACTGAATAGAGTTCAGTGCTATTTAGTGCAAATAAAACATATTCAATGTGCAATCTTACCAAAATACTTTGTGCACATATTTTAAACAAATTACAGAAAAGAGGTAGAAATACTGTATATTCTCATGATTAGAAAAACTGATTCAAACTGAGGAAAATTACATATATAAACACCAAGATGACACTGGAGAACATCTGTCTTACTACTAGAAGATAACTTTAATTTATAATGGGAAAAACAGACACTTTGACTGTTGATCAATTGATAAAATATTAATAATTTCTCATGATTTTAAAAACATTTATTTATTTGAAGTAGAGGTCAGAGATAACATTTGGGTATCTGTTTTTCTTTCCACCTTGTTTTTAAAAAATTTTTTGAGATTGTAATTATAATATTTCCCTTCTTGATTTATCTTTAAAGCCCTCCCATTTTCCGTTCCCCTTCTCTCTTTTAATTTCACAGCCACTTTTTCCTTAATTGCAATTCCTTCTATGTCTTCATCTTCATCAATTATCTCCTCTTTACCAATTCTCAGTTCTATTTCTGCTGGAAATTCTCTTATCACACTATCATTTATCTATTTGCTCTAACTTGAAGATGCAGTGTTCATGGTTAGCTTATTCAGTTGCCTGATATTACTTTATATTACTATAACGACCTTGCTTACTGATTTTACTTTTCCTTCCTAACCATGGGTTTTCTGGCTACTGACTTGGAGCTCTTTACTGAACCCTTGAAATTTCTTTTTCACAAGTACTTGTCTATTTTAGGTGTTCTGTTTGGGAAATTACACCCCTCTTATATAAGTGGTGAGTTCTTCAGATCTTAAGTAAGAACATCTTAAGTGGCTTGGCTTCTTTCTTAAAGCTGCCACAAATACTCCAGAATTAAATTATCATGATCTGCTATTTAAAGGTCATAATATACAAATGGAGAAAGTAAAGACTGTAAGAGCCAAAGAAATGCTGGAGGTAGACTCCCTACTCCTAAGTGCCATCAGTTCTTCCTTTGTCTTTGGTATTGGATAATATATATGTATATGTATGTGTATGTGTAAGTGTATGTGTATGTGTATGTGTATGTGTATGTGTATGTGTATGTGCATGTGCATGTGTATGTGTATATATATATGTATATATATATATATATACATATATATATATGTATATATGATATGTTATTACCTCTCAAGCTGTATTGTAATATCTTCTTTTTTTACACTACAGATTGTGGTTCAATCATTCTGAAATAGGCTCTACATATACATGGTTCTAAGTCAGCAAGTGATTGTTATGTTTTAAGAAAACAAATGTCACAAATGTGATATATAACTCTAGTACAGAATGCATTCCATGTGTATTAAAACAAAGACCGGGGCAGAGAAGAACAGCTAAGTCATCAAATCTTCAGTGACATACTGTCTTAAAGTCACAAAATAAACTGTTCGTTAAGCTAAATGACTTTCAAATTGTTAAGGTCAATACATTCATTTTCATTTATATCCCTGAAAGGGGTATTAAAGTAGGCTTTTGAGGGAAATGGTAGGTAGCTCTGGAAAGGTTGTCACATATTTGCAAGCTTGATTTTTTTTTTTAACGAAAGGCAACATTTTCCCCAACAAGTCAAGTATAGAATTATGCTATCTAGGGCTACAAGGTCCTTGGAGGTCATCTAACAAATGTTTTGAGGAATCAGAATATATGATTTATCTCAAAATATCAAAGCTGTTTTATGGAAGAACTAGAAGCGTATTATGGATGCTGATTTTTAAAGACTAGTACTCCTAATACAGTATTCTGAATAAAGCCAAAAAACAAAACCTTCCTTACTTTCTGGTATCTATATCTGTGTATTAGGCACACACTACTTATTTTTCCATGGCTCTGTAAGCTTAGAGGGCCAATTAGCAACTAAGACAAGAAAATGACTCAAAGCACAATACCATCCTAAGGCATCCCCTTGCCCAGTTCTGAAACCCAGCCCCAGTGTGAATTTGCAACAGGCCTGCTGAATCACATACTGCTTAACAATTGGGGTGATAACTATAGAAAACTTTTAAGGAAGTGATCAAAGTTCCTCCTTAACAAGTTTGGCAGATGTAACCTTAGGAATTTTACATTGGACCGAGGGCAAGAATCCCATCTCTGGGAAACTCAAATTACAGCTGCCACAATGTCACAGACTTCCACTTCACTTTTGTGACAGATTGAATACAGCCCTGATGTATTCTATTCCTGTAGGCTGAAAACTAAATAAGTATGGCTGGTCTGGGACAGGAAAGAACCAGGATAGAGGAAAGAATCCTGCTCTAAAACAAGCTGGCTTGATTGGTATTCTGACTGTGCATAAGAACTCATTCCATATCCAGTCTCACATACCATAGAACTATGTCAGCATCCCTGCAACAGAGTATGCATACTCTCAAATGCATCAGTAGCATGTAATAGCAAATGATATTTGTTCTCAAAAAACAGGGAAATCTGTTCTGTTCAATACTAATTTAACTATATCAAGGTTGGCAGGGTTATACTGTAACTCTAATTGTAACAACTAGCTACCGGGCACTTAGTGTCTCCAATGCAAGCATAGTTTGTTAGGACTTCCTTCCCTTGCTACCCTCCAGTAAATCAGACTACTAAAAAAGAATATTGGAAACTATATTCACTTCAATTCACCTATTAATACAATTAAAATTTCCATGTTAATTTATTATCCTTGCCTATGTATATATTTCATAGTAATGTATTTGAAGTAATATATTCTACTTTCTCACTTTTTACACAATTTTATGAATTTTTAATTTTTGTCTTTCTTTTACTCTCTTTCCATTGAGGATCCAAAGTTATAAATACAAAATAATATGTATTTATATGTTTTTTTCTCCCTTCAATTCAAATAACTTCATAGAATGAATTTCATTTTTTTCTATATTGAACACTGAACTGTGAAAATTTACCAAATTAATTTTGTTTGTTAAAATAGTATCATAGCTACCTATTTAGGAGAGACTGCAGAATTAAGTAGATTAAATATTAACACAGCCTGATAAGCCTTCACAATTCCATGATTTATTCAAGAATTTTCCAAGGATAGGTATTGGATTTATATGTACAGTTTACACTCTGGGCAATGCTGCACTAAACACCCTTACAGATACACTTTCCAGTATATCCTGTCAACTTTGTTTCTGTAGAGTTTTCACTTTCAGAGATATAGTGACTGAACAAAAGGCATGCATATCTTAAGTTTGAATATCTCTAATACAGTTCTTTTTTCAAATATCATGGTAATTGGCTTACTTTCTAACAATAGAGGATGCCCTTTCTACTAGAAGGTTACCATTTTTAATTTCTGTTAAATGGAAATGTTGCCTGGTTGCTTTGAGTATCTTTTCATAATTTCTAGTCCAACTATCCTGGTTTCCTGTTTGAATTTCATATTTAAACATTTTATCAGTCAGGTTCTTTTGTGTGTTTTTTCTCCCTCCCTTTCCCTCTCCTCCCCTGTGTGTGAGTGAGATGCATTGCATGTGTATATGTTGATATGTGTGTGGATGCCATCTATTGCTCTCTATCCCATTCTCTTGAAACAGGGATTCTCAGTGGACCTGAATCTCACTACTTTTCAGCTAGATTATGGCCAGCAAGGCCCAGTGTTCCATTCCAACCACACCCATAAACTATAGCAATAGGATTAGATTTGTATGTAACCCTGCCTGACATTTTTATATGGTTCTGAACTCAAATCCTTTATGTTTGTGAAGCAAATAGTCCTCTTAATCCATGAGACATCTCCCAAACTTGAGTTATTATTACCCTTTAAAAAATTAGCTCATATAATGTTTTCGAGTTTTATACAATTATCTTCAAATGTTGTAATGTTTTTCTTTACAACTTAGATAATTAATGGATTGGAATTTTGAAATTGTCTGGGAAAGATAATTTTCTTTGAGTCTATGGCTTGTAGTAGGCCAACTCTGCTTCAGTGGATAGTCCTACTTCTATTAGCATATGGGTAGCACAAACTCTAATTAGTGGGGAGGGGTTAGGGAAGACAGCACAAATTTTAGTAGGAGCAAGAGTAGATTTGGGATGAGTTTTGGGGAGGAGTGGAGGATGAATGTGATCAAAACACATTGTATACACATATAAAATTCTGAAAACAACAATATAATAAAATTAACATTAGTGGTGTATTTATAAATTAAAATACATATAATTTTTGTAGTATATGTAATATGTGATTAATTTGGGATTCTCTATATTTGTTTTAAACATGTTATACTATATTTGCTTATTTTGTATGTGTGTGTGTGTGTGTGTTTGGGTCTATGTGTCTATGTATTTGTATATGTGAGTGTTCCTCAGAGTATACTTATGAAAGTCAGAGAACTTTTGGGAGTCTGTTCTCTTCTTCAACCTTTTGGGTTCTGGGGATTAGACTCAGGTTGTTAGCCTTGTAGCTGTAAATATCTTTACCTGCTGAGCCAGCCATTTTGCTAATGCATGCTTCTGTTTGTTTGTTTGTCTTTGATATTTTTATGTATTTAACAATTTTTAATTTCCTTTGGATTTCTGGATTTCCTGTCATTTTAGAAAAGTTGTTCCTTCGTGAAAGGATTTTTTTATTTTACATTTAAAACTTCAATACTCTTGAAATTTTCTTCTATATTGTGTACTTCAAGAGAGAGTATATATTTTTTACTATAGAAGGAGAGTGCCAGCAACAGTTATAAAATAAAAGAGCCTTAATACTTAAATTAACACATTTTTGGCATTATAACATTTCCAAAAACAATTTCATCTGTTTCTGGACTTGGAATTCTGTTTGCCTTTTTCTTATACTGACATGAAACAATTTGGATTATAATAGCCTTATAGAAATTTTAATATTGGGAAAGATTGTTATCTTCCTTTATAATCATTAACATAGATATTTTTCGTGCATCCCAGGGATTTTTCAGGTACTTAACATTCCCTATAAACTTTAAATTTCCTGTCCTCTCTTAGTGTACTTTGCTTTCATAAAACTTGAAGTTTATAGAAATAGTCTATACTTGTTGCAAATCCTGATAAGTCTCAAATAATGTAATTCTATTTTAAGTCACTTATATTGACATTAGGAAAAAGAACTGAAATGGCTTCTTGACATTGTTTGATGTACTTCTGAAATAAATCCATATATATATATATATATATATATATATATATATGTATTTTAACATTATATGACCATTTAAAATGGTTTAGCTCTTTGTTATAAGTTGAAGTGTATTTCATGCACTTCCAAACTATCATGTTGATGTTCATTCCCTTTTTCATATGATCATATTTGGAATCAGGATCATTAAAATGCAATCTAACTTCTAGTTTCAACAAAAGATAAAATGAATTTCTAATGGGTTAGCTGTCTAGTTTGTAATACTTCATTATGGCACCCCTAAAAAGCTAACACAACCATTATGTACAAGATTGAGAAAGAAAAGTATGATTCAGTACAAGTATATATAGTAATGTACTACACACAAACACACACCTGCTTTAATGTCATTCACAAATAGCCACCGATGCTGAAATACTGACTGTAGAAAAACACCATTAATAAGTGACTAGAAAGTGTAGCCAATCCCATAAGGAAATTATTCTAAGTGTGGTCCAGGAATCTCCAACCATTAGCTGTGCACTGCTGTAACTCAATAATATAGAGCTTCAGATCTACATCCTGTGACTAGACCCTTTGACAAGAACTGAATTTTTATCAACCAATACCTCACTTGCTTGCATACCAGATATTGCATTGCTGGAACTTATGTACACTGTGACTAATGCTAAACTTCCAGAAGTGTATACTGACCAATCTGAATGACTCTCCTGCATAGGGCATGATTACATGCCAGGAAACTGCACATAAAGAAAAGCAGCCTAACTTTAAAAGTACGTCTCTAAAATAGAGCCGTAACACCCCGTTGTCCTTGCTACAGGCAGTACTTTAATTCCTGCCTAGCACATTGCCCTATTGTACTCAATAAACTATTATTTCTATTGTAGTCTGAAGGGTGAGTTCTTTGTCTGTCAATCTTTTATACCCTAGATGTCACCAGCTTTATAATACTCCTTAATCAAGTTATAAAATTTGAAGATTTTTTTTTATTTTTTATGTACAAATATATACCACAGTAAAGCACAATGGTACAGTATTTGTACACACAGATGCATTCTATTTACTCAGAGAGTAGGCTTCACAGAGTGGTGGTGTCTGTTCAACACTACTTGAAGTAATATGGAGGTTAAAGAATGTAAGACACTACTAGGCCCCCAATATATATACAGCAGAGGAGTGCCTGGTCTGGCCTCAATGAGAGAAGACACACCTAACCCATGAGAAACTTGAGGCCACAGGGAGTGGGGAGGCCTGGTGAGGTTGGGTGGGGTGGGAAAAATGAAAAAAGAAGAAGAAATACAAGACTTAATTTCTGTATTATAAACCAACATGACTGAATGAAGAGTAGAGAGAACAAATCTTTAGTGACCACCAGGAGTCAGTTCAGTTTTTTGTTCCTCAGTACTCTCAACAGTAGCCTGACCTATACAGATGCAGACGCTTGCAGCCAACCACCAGAGGGAGCATGGGGACTCCAATGGAGGAGTTAAAGGAAGGAGTGAAGGTGTTGAAGGGGTTTGCAACCCCATAAGAAGAACAATATCAACCAACCCCTCCCCCAGATCTCCCAGGGATTAAACCACCAATCAAAGAGTTTACATGGAGGGACTCATGGCTCCAGCTGCATATGTAGCAGAAGATGGCCTTGTTGGGAAGACTTGATGCCTCAGTGTAGGGGAATGCCAGGGCGGTGAGGTGGGAGTGGGTAGGTGGGTGGGGGCACCCTAATAGAATCATGGGACATGCGATGGGATAGGAGGTTTCTGGAGGGGAAACTGTGAAGGGGGATATCATTTGAAATGTAAATAAATAAAACAACAAACAAAAAGTAAAAAAAAAAGTTGAAGGATATAAAATATAAATTAAAGAATTAAAATTAATGAAATAATTTCAGTTTCTATGCCTTTAGCGATCACACTTGAAAACTTTGAGATAAATATAAGTTCACAAGGACCTATGAGAAATGATACAGAGCATGTCAGCATTTTCCCAAGGGTAAAGTCATAAAAAACCCAAAACAACAAACAAACAAACAAAAACTAGGATTTAATAGCATGTGTAACTAGGAAGCTGGCATTAAGACAATCTGTTATGAATAGTTTTAACACCATAGTCATGTTTCCTGTCTTGTCCTTTAGGGTTATGCCCTCCTCTTTCTCTTTCTCTTGTATCAGTTACTTTTTATACTGCTGTCAGAAAATACCTGACAGAATGTCATGTTGATGACAAATTCAGGAAGCTGGCTGGTCACATTGTGTTTGTAAGCAGGAAGCAGAGAATGTATAAAACATGGGGCAGGGCTATGAAATCTCAAGGTCCATCCTTAGTGACCCACTTCTTTGACTGAGGATCCGCCTGTCAAAGCCTCTGCAATCTTTCCATAAAAGCCAACCAGAAAGTGTTCAATCACATGAGTCAATGGCAGGGTAGGGGGAGTGGCACAGAGTTTGGGGCACATTTCCCATTCAAACCACAATACTCTTGATTTTCTAGCTTCACAAAATCTCTCTTAAATTTTCTAGTCTTTAATTCAACCATTTCAAGAATTATGTTATATAAATGGAAACACACAGCATGTAAACTCATAAGATCAGAATTTACTCAGCAAAATTTCTTGATTTTTACAAGCTGTTGCACATATCAACAATCCACTGATATTTGTTTCTGTGTTATGTAGTATTATTGACACATGCATGTACATTTCCTTTATATTTATCTATTCAATAGTACCTGACTTCTTCTAGTTTACAGTGGATAAAGCTAATATGAATGTTTATTGGGAGGTTTAGGGTAAATCTGATAAATCTGTATACATGAAACTGTTGGCTTGCATATTGGGTCCACATTTATTTTAATTAGGAAACTGGCAAATTCCTTGTCACATTGACTTTACCATTACATTCCCACTAGCAACATAAGACTGATGTATTTTCTCTAAAACCATTCTAGCATGTAGTACTTCCTTTTTGCCATTTTGATAGATGTAAATGAATATCTTATAATATTAATTTGCATTTCCTTGGTAAAAATGTTTAAAAATATCTTTCCATGTGTTTATTTACTATCTATATATTCTCCTTGATGACATCTGCCTTATGTCTAACTGTACTCATTTACCATTGAGGTTTTTTTAGAATTCTATATTTTAGACACCAGTATTTATTTTTAAGTTATATGATTTGACTCTCTGTCTCTCTCTGTCTCTCTCTGTCTCTCTCTGTCTCTCTCTGTCTCTCTCTGTCTCTCT
>NW_021604606.1:1021978-1028899 GCF_004785775.1 Grammomys surdaster | reverse complement strand
TCTCTCTCTCTCTCTCTCTCTCTCTCTCTCTCTCTCTCTCTCTCTCTCTGTTATGTAGGTTACAGTTTTACCACAATCAAAAGGATTTTTTGTAATTGCAATACATTTTTTTCTTTTATAGACTTGTGAATTCTAATCCCAGAACCTGAATGTTTATCTCAGTTTTACCTACTTTTAAAAATCATTTTATATTTTTCAACTAATTTGTTCATATGCTATGAGCTTATTTTTTTAGTAATGTGTGAGATTTAAGTTATTTTGCATTTGTTCTTTTTTTTGCCTACATGGCAAACTTTGAAAATACAAGTTTCAGGGTCTGGTACTGTAGTTCATTGGTAAAGCACATGTTAGAATACACCAAGGCCCTGTGTTAAATTTCCCTGCAACCTACTAAAGATTATCAGCTAGGTATAGGTTTCTCTTTGTGAGTAAATGTTCTTCTCCACTCCTCTATACTCATACCCCCAGCTAATGCTGCATTCTCTTGGTTCCTGTGACTAGGCTGTAAGATTAAATATTTGGTACAAGGAGTCTTCTCTGCTTAGTTTTGAGTTTTCAAGGCTGCTTTATTTATTCTATGTTTGGTAGTTTTTCACATATGTTTTTAGATAACTCTCACTTAGCCTAGCAGAGACTTGATGTGCCAGGGTGGGGAGATTCACAGGAGGGTGTCCACCCCTCAGAAAGTTAGCTAAACAAACTACAGAAGCAAAGCAGCTAATAGTGTTCCCCTGTGCTTCCTGCTTCTCTCTGATTTTCTGCTCTGACTTCCTTCAACAGTGAAGTGATATAGGGAAATACAAGCCAAATAAACTTCCTCTCAAATTAAAAAAAGAAAGATAACAGAGCTAAGATGTTGATTAGAAGTATATTAAACCAATGAGTCAATTTAAAGAGATTCAAGTAAAAGAAAAAAAAGAGGACATAAGAGAAAATAACAAGAATTGAATAATAATCCAGGAGATTTATGCTTTTACTTATTCATGATTATCATAATATAAATGGTATAAGACAGATTTGATAATGAAAAAATCTAACAATACTCAATCTAAAAGAAATTTATTTCAAAATTTAATCTAGGTAGGTTAAAATTAAAAACTCCGAAAAACTTTTATAACATAGACATTAATAAAGGAAAAGCAGAACCAATGCTATTTTTGTAAGGATAAGATAGGCCTTAAAGACAATTACTGGTCAAAAAGACATTAAATAAAAATAAGAGTGTAGATTCACCAGAAAATAATGACAACTGTAAATGTGCATGCATGTAACTGCAGAGTTTCCAACTACATGAAATGGAAACAGAGCCAGAAAGAAAGAGACAAATTGATATTAGCATTAGAGCAAGTTGTGATTGCTGCATAGTTTCTCAAGATGGCAAAAATCTTATATTCATGGTACATTTTCTTGAACATAGAAATGAATGCTGATACAACACTACTAACAGATTTTGTTTACATTTTACCACTGTTCCCACTTATCACCCTTTTCTGCTTTAAATTTAAGTTTCAGACCTCACAATGACTAAATTCTGTCATTACACAGTTTTGGTTTTCTAGTCAAGTCTATGACAGTCTCTCAGGCCTTTTTTCCTGTTTATGGCCTTGATACTTTAAAGAAGACTAGTCAGACAGATTGTAGAATACTTCTTAAAATCTGAATTTATTAGGCAGAGGTTATGGGTTTAGGGGAAGAACACCAGTGAGGTGAAGTCTCACTCATCATATGAGGTCAGACAGGACTTGATAATAGAACCATCAGCACTGACATCACTTACTGCTGGAAGTGCCTACCAAAGTTCTTTCCAATTTTAAAGCCATTCATTTCATCTTTATATATTCCACTTTTGCAAAGAACTCACCAAATACAGCTCTTGTTCATGGGATGGGGAAGATGTCAAACTATATATCTGAGAAAGATATTATTTAAATTTAATAAACAATAAATATTTGTCCCCCAAATATAGTTTCTCAGAGAACAGAAAAAACACGTAATAATAACTGAAGAATAAGATAGTTAACATAATTTTCTCCTCTTCCAAATTCATAGATGTTGCTCTTTTATTTTTATGTCATAATAATATTATTATTTATCTTATGTTTTTAATATTTTATTTATTTAGAAATGAAAATTCCCTTTAGTGAGTTCTGGCACACAAAACTAATAAGTTTTTCCACATATTTCTCTGGATACAAATTACACCAGCATACTGGGAAGGGAAATGAGCTGACAAAATTTATGTCACTTTGAATCATTGAGTATCCTACAGGGAATATTGAGTTACCTAAGCTTCAAAGAAATATATGATAATGGATAACCTATTTTACATTTTGATTTTAATATGCTTATAGCTAGGAGAGGCTCATCAATTTTTAAACTATATTTTAATTAAAATATAATTACATCACTTCCCCCTTTTCTTTCCAGCCCTCTCCCTAAACCTCCCATGTCACTCAATTCACTTTCTTTCAAATTGATAGTCTATTTTCTTTCATTTTTATTGTTTTCACACACATACATACACACACACACACACACACACAAAACTGCTGAATCCATTTTTGTTCTTTATATGTATATGATCTGATCTCAGGTCTGTCCATTTCATATTGACTAACCAATAAGCATCTTATCACTGGGCAACACTAATTCTCTATCTCTTACCAGTCTTCAGTTACCTTGTAGTTTTTTGCCTGGAGTTTGGACCCCTATGAGATTCTTTTCCCTTTTCTGAATTAAAATGCCTCTTGATATTGTCATTATTTAGGCAGTCATTTATAGGAAACACAGTAAGCTATGCTTTTTTTCTCTTTTCCCCTTTTAAAAACTTATATTTCCTAACAATTTATCTGAGCAAATTTGTTTCAAAGCAATAGTCAAGAAGCCTGCATGAGTCTGGACTAAGTACTCCCAATACATTCTGTGGTTGTTTGGTTGTTTAGCTTGTGGGTATTTGTGGGAGTTCTAACAGAGGACGATGAGTATCTCTGACTCTTTTGCCTCATCTTGGGATCTTTTTTCTCATATTGGGTTGCTTAATCTAGCCTTGATGAGGGCTAGTGTTTACCGTTATTGTATCTTGTTATGCCATGTTTGATTGGTATCATTGAGAAGCCTGCTATATTCTGAAGGGAAACAGAGTAGCAGTAGATCTAGGGGAAAGAAGAGGTAGGTAGAAACTGGGAGTATTGGAAGGAGGAGTCTGTGGTTGAGATGTATTATATGAGAGACGATACATATATATATATATACGTATAGATATACAAATGCATATAATGTCTGAAAAAAGAAGAAATAAAAAAGAACTACACTTTTAGAGAAAAACTCCTTTGCTCGTTTTGTATGGAGTGTGTGTGCATGTACTTGTGTGTATGCATGTGTGTGTAGATGCACATGTATGTATATGTATGCCAGAAGTCAGTATTGCATATTTTTCTTTACCCCCCTCTAACTTGCAAACTATCTAAGTAAATGAGTCCCTCAGCTGTTCTCATTTCCACCTCAGCAGTGCTGGGATGACAGATGTACATTTATCACAGAGCCCAGCTTTTTACATGAGTGATAGGAATCTGATCTTAAGCCCTTATACTTGTATAAAAATCACATATCGACAGAGCCTTCTCCCTAGCCCTGAAAAATACATTGTGAACATAGGAATCGATAGGTTGTTTATAACACTGTTACAGAATTATTTATACTTATTGAAAAATAATTTCTTTAAAAAGGTATACTATTTACAACTTATATATATTTTGTTATGTTTAATAAGAGAAAAATCTCATTAGAATTGTGCACAACCATTGGGAGCTGTTCTTCCAGTTTCTCTTAACTGAGACATCTTGCATCTATCAAATGAAAAGTCTTAACTATAAGAGAATAATCATATGCTTTCTTCCATAGATGTATATCTTCACATAAAGATATTATTACTACTCCAGTATACTCCAGTAGGGCTTTCAGCTGAGAATCTACATATTACTTTTCTTTAATGTCTTTAGACACTAACTTGTTTTTTTTTGTTTTTTTTTTTTGTGAAAGTGGCATGCTGGAAATTCTATAGAAGAAAATTTCCCATGGAAATAGTGCTTGAACAATAAGCATAAGGATTTGGTGTACACATAGGACAGATCCTTTCCTGTTCAGAAGAGAAATTTCAAATATATATTTTCACTACATTTAGAACATCCAGAGGGGTAGGTGGATTGATAAAATTCTTTTCTTCTACATAATGCCTGGTCTTCAACTTCTTATTTATTTCTCTTTCTATCTTTACATATTTTGTTCTTCTCTTAAGTAATTTGATTCAAGGTATATTTAGACTCGTAATTTGGGTTAAAATATTAACTTCCAATTGTGAGTTCAAAGATAGAAGACATATTTATTAGTTTAGTAACTGTCTGCTCTGAATCATCATCATCATCATCATCATCATCATCATCATCATTATGGAGGTTGAACCCAAGCAGTCATATATATTAACCAAATATTGTACTTCGGAGCTAAAGCACTAGCCTTCTCAGTATGACTGATTCCTTACTGTATACTAGGTCCAGGCCAAATCTACTTATAATTAAATCATGTATACTGCTTAAACCCAGGACAGATGGCTTTTCCTATTTTTGAAATATTTTCCTAATTTTCCTTTAATTAAGAAGATAACATTTACATAATATAAATTTATTCATTTCACTATTTTTTTGAAATTTTCTTTTCTTTTTTCTTTTTTTGGTTTTTGCTTCATATTTTATTTCAACATGTTTGTTTTTATCTCTTAGAAGTCTGTTCATTTCCTTTTTTTTCTTTTATAATTTATTTTTTCTCAAATCATAATTCATTCACACAGGGGTTATAAACACAGAAAGGTAGGATGTGGGGAAGGGAATGACACTGGAGTGTGGGGGTTCAGGGGAATACAGATATCTTTCAGAACCGGGTATCAGGGGACAAGTCACTATGACTCTACCTGATATCTTCAGAACCGGGTATCGGGTGGGTGAAGGTTCAGGGGACAAGTCACTCTGACTCTGCCTATGACTCGCTTGTCCTTATCTAAGTTGGTATTGTCTGCCAAGGCTACCTATTTACAAGGTCTATGACTACTCAGGCTTGTAGATTTCCACAAAAGCTGCCTGTTTACATTAGGCTATAGCCATCTGTTTCAATGTTTTTCCACTGAGACCCAAGACTTGGTGTTAGTATACATGTATGACAGGCCTATTGCTGATTTTAGGCCTATGGCTGATTTTAGGCCTTCAGTGGATAAGCAGGGCTGCCCCTGACATCTCCTCCCTTCTCTAAGTATAGAAGGGCTGTGGCAATTCTAATCATGCCAAGGCGGGTATAGAGGCCTGACCTCCAGTAATCGAAGGGGACCTTGTAATGCCTCCAGTCCCCCTGTCGTTGTGCAGTGAGGAATTAGGGCCATGAAATTTTCTTTTGAGATAGTGTTTCAGCATGTAGCCTAGCCTTGCCTCAAATTTACAACCATCTCAGTATCTCAAGGACAGGGATTGTAGGTATATACCATGTTGGCAGCAGAAGTATCCATATTCAAGTGAGTAATGTAATACAATTTTATATATTTGCAATGATTTATAGTCACTACCTCTATTTCCCAAATGTTTCTCTCATTGCAAAATAAAACTATGTGCCTATAAAACAGTCATTCTCCATTATACCCATTCCTGTCCCTTGACAACCACTACAATGCATTTGTTCCTATGGGTTTGTTTATTCTAGATACTCAACACACACAAAATATGTGTTATTTTGTATCTTCTTTCAATTATTAGTAAAATGCTTTCAAGGTTTTTCAATGTTGTAAATAACCTATAGTTTCTATGTGTATGACTATGTATCTATTCATCTCCTTTCCCTTTTTCTTATTTTTGCCTATTTACACAATGAGGAAAATAGTTAATTATTATTGTTTAAACAACCAAAACCATACCATTTTATATTACTCACCAATAAAATACATCTATTTCCTTTTATTTATATGTCCTTGTCTTGACATGTTTAAATATATTTGAGTCTGTGTAAAACTCAGTGACAGTTAATAAGAGAATTCTCTACCTGATTTATCAAAACAGAAACATATGCCTGTTCTATTTGCCCCCTTTTAGAAAGATTCCTGACTACCAATGAGATTTGAGGTGACTGAATTAAATAATTAAAGCACAGAGCATTTTCTGAAGTTTTTTTTTAATGAACTGAAAATAGTCCAGCAACAGTCACATACAAAATGATTGATATATGCTGTGCATGTGACTTGAGAACCATTTCTCATTACCTGTCTTTTTTACAGTTCTCTATGAATAGTATATATTGAACCTAGGTTTTAAGAAAGAACATTTGACAGTTTTTTTCTTTCAGCATGTAGGGTTCTAGAGATTAAACTTAGATTGCCATGACCTCTTCCTCAATTATTGTTTTTGACACACACATACCTGCACAAACTCACCTCCATCACACACACACTCTGCTTAGTGCATTTAATGTTACTTGCATATATATATTAGGGCTAACCTCTTGTTTCTGGATAACAAACTAGTGTGCTTATCCTAGGGTCAGAATAATTTTCCATCTCTCAGAAGTCACTGGTTGCCTGTAGTTTTTCATCTAGGGTTGGGGATTTGTGAGATTTCTGCTAGCTGCAGTATGTCAGTTGGTGTTGTTGACAACCATATTATTGAGAATTTACAAGTGCAGCTTCCCTGTCACATACACAAGATACTATCATTCAGAAGAAGTTTTGGTACTCTAGTTCTTGATATCTATGTTCCTTCTTCTATGATATTCCTTGAGTCTTAAGGGCAGGAATCATGCTAAAGGTGGAGCTTTTGGGATCTACTGCCTTATTCTTCAGGTCCACATCTATCTATCTATCTATCTATCTATCTATCTATCTATCTATCTATC
>NW_021604606.1:989391-1021968 GCF_004785775.1 Grammomys surdaster | reverse complement strand
ATCTATCTATCTATCTATCTATCTATCTATCTATCTATCTATCTATCTATCTATCATCTATCTATCCACCCATCCATTTCTCTCAGCACTCCTTCAACCTCTGTCCATCTACTTCCCTCTTTCAACATGCCTACTTGTCTACCTACATATAGTCACCTTAATTTAAATATTTCTCTCTCATTGGAAGATTTTAGTATTTCATTGGACTTCTGGAATGCCACAGAATATGCCTTGATGTTAGCCTTCTATATTATGCTGGTAACTTAATTGGAACTTGAAGACTTGAAAGTTATGTCTTCCTTTCCAGGAAATGTTCTTATAATTTTTAGTAAATTCTTCTCTATATTCTCTCTGTAATGACTTTATGCAGATATTGAGCTTAATGGAATGATTCCTTAATTTTACTGTCTTTTTCTTTCTTATTGTTCATCTCTTAGTATTTGTTTTATCAGATATCTTGAAGATTTAGACTCCAATTTCAATTTAATTTTATAACTTGGGATTGACAGTTTTATCTTCCAGGAATACATCCTTGTTCTCTGATTCTTACTTTTTAATAAAAATAGTCTTTTTTGCTTCATGAATTCAATATATTCTCTTATATTCTTATGAATGTTAATCACAGAAGTCTAGTTACCCTATGTCCTCCTTACTTTCCTCTATGATTTTATTTTGATTTAAATCCTTCAAATAACTGATGATACTTTATTTCCCATTCATATTTAAGATTTCTCAGGTGCTAAAATGTAATTATAAATTCTAGTTAGAAGGCTTCAGAAGAAGTGAATGTCATCCTTTGTGCAGACTCCCAAATAAAAGTACCAGTAGAGTTTATGTTCTATGACTCTTTCATTTTCTGTGGAGAAAAAAATGATCTATTCCACTGTTTGGAGGCACATACTTTCTGACATTATTCCTAATGAAATAAGGACATTAGTGATTTGACTGATCACAGTGAATGTTAAGTGTCTTCCCACCATTCTCATTTCTATGGTTTGAATGATCTCATCTAACTATCTTGTCATTTTCTCAGAACTTAGCTTTTCTAGTATAATTTTGCTAGAGTGTGAACTTCTGGTCTCCTTGACTGAGTAGGGGAGGCAATCAATTGATTCCACAGAAAGGAGTATGAAGTCTTGGGAAATATTCTGAGTTACATTTGGATTAATAACTTTATTTTTATCTTTCAGATAGTCTCATTTTTTTCTTTTTACAACATTTGGTATAGCTGATTCAAATATCTTTCTAGGTTATTTGAACTTGGTCTTGAGTTTTTCAAGCTAACTAATTCATTCTCTGAATAGTCTCCAAATTTGTCACCTAATAATTCTTACTGTTTTGTATACAGTTCTTTTTATCAATGTAGGTAATAAAAAAATCTCCTTCTTTCATTTTGGTGGTGTTTCAAGACCTACTATTTAAAGACAGAAATCTGTATAATCTATCTATGGAAACAAAAATTAACTAATGATATAATTGACTTGTAACAAATGGTAGAGGGTAAAATTTGTGGTCATAAAAATTTAGCCAGTGGAGAACTGTAAATAAGACCTGCTTTATATACACATTAGAATTTTTATGGTCTTGAATTTCCCAGGTGTAAGCTATGAACATTTATTTTTGTCTCTGTTATTCACTTCAAAATAGTTTGGAGTCATTTTTAGCTTTAAGTTACACAAAGCATAGGAAAAATCTTGTAATTTTACAGATCCAAAAAATTGAATACTGATAAAATCATGTGATTCATATTAATGTTTTAACAGTCTGTGTATGTAATTACTGGAAATTGTACTATGTAAATACTCATTTCCAAAGCAGGATTATGTTATTCCAATGTCTACATTCCTATGTCTTTCCCAAGTGAGTGTCTATGCACACAGAAGTTGCTTCTGTGGTTTATTATTTTGTTTGCCAAGAGTTACACTTATTGGTATCTGAGACATGAGAAGACTTGAGTGAGTTAAAGTAAAAGGTTATCCGGGGTGGAGGCACCTAAGTTGTAGAGCATTTAATCAGCATTCGGAAAGACTTAGATACAATCTATGGTATCAGAAAAAAATATTCAAAAAAATCTGTTGATAAAATATTTACTTCTCTGATTTACACTCTTTTGAATTCTAGATTTCTAAACCTCCTTTTGATATTTAATAAAATATCACAATAAAGGTATTTTAAAAGTGTTACTATAAAGGGCCCTTCACAAATGAGACACATTACTATTAGTATTTCTAATTCAACATCAAAAGTAAGAGATAAAAGACACTTTAATGCATTTTGGCTCTGAGATAAGAGATAGCAAACCAATTCATCCAACAGCCAGGATTCATTATTACTAGCTATGATAATGATAATAGAAATGAGGCTTCCTACAGCAAAGGCTTCATTATATACTAGGCACAGTGGTAAGTACTTTATAGTTTTTTGTATCATTTTCACAATACCAAGCTCTACTCCTAGCCTCAGCTTAAAACAGTATCCTACGGAGAGTGAGAGTCTGAAGAAGAAAATGTAACCTGGAAATTGTACTGAATGCACTCAGAAACTGTATTTTAAACAGAAGTATAGAAATTTGATACAAACCAGCATTTGGAGTCTAAAGTCAATCTGTGCACATTTTAATGTCCTGTAAATATGTTTTCTTTACATAGAAGAGCCCTGTTATTGAGGGAACAGTCATTTATCTGAAAATAAACCAATTATACTTTTTCCTCTTTTCTTATAAAGTAACACGTGATCCCTTAGTCAATTTTTCTCTCCTCTTCTTAGCTGATAGAAAATTCACATCCTATTTGCTATAGTAAAAATAATACAAACTTCAGCTCTTTTGCTTGAGAAGAAAAGGAAAGTATGACATCATTAAGAAAGATGGATAACATTTGAAATGTTAATAAATAAAATAATCAATAAAGATAACAACAAAAAAGAAAGGTACATTTCTCCAAAACTTTGCAAGTATCACCTCCTTTGTGCAAATGTCCTATTACAATGAGATGTACTCAAAACAATGGCAAAATATATACTATTAAATCCCACAGTCAATGGTATATGGGTTACAGAATGCACCTGAGGTAATAGATTTGACTCCTATACCATCAAAAAAATAAAAAGTAAAGTGAAAAACCTATGATAATAATCTAAAGTTAATCTAAAGCTATAGAGTTTATACATTAGAATATAAAATTTCTGAGGACTCTTAAAAAATTCAATTTTATATATTAATGGTGCTCCAGTAACTTGTTGTTGATAACAAAGTGCATTTAACCAATGCCAGACATAAATTTAAACTCTGCTCCATTTGTTTTTACTATTTTACCTTTTATCTTGAAAAATAAAACTAGTTACAGAGAGTCTCTGAGATAGATTTATTTTTTTTCTGATATAAAATTGGTCCTACACCAGTAATACTGTGCTGAATTATATTACTCTTATTGAACATAACTGACATTGTGACCTGCTGAAATAGTTGGAATAAAAAAAAAACTCTACTACTTAAAATACACTGAGGGCAACTAAGCAATTTAATTGTAAAGTTAATAAAGAAAGAATGATAATTGTCACAGCAGACATCAAATCATACTGGCAGAACTGCTGAGTTTATTCTTTCTTTCTATGATGTCTTCACTCACTGTTGTGCTTTGTTTATGAATGGATTTTGAGTAGATATCTCATTGTCTTATATAACAGAAATCACTAAAATCAAGATAAAATATGTCTATCTTATAAGAAAATATATGCAAACATTCATATGAGGTTGTTCCAATCTGAAGCATGTACCATTAAATTTCAGTTATAAATGCATAGCTGGTTATTTGTCTGTGATTATTTTATAATTATGGACACATTATAATATACCAACAAATAATCAGCAGCTATCATTTAATTTTACGGATTTGTATGCTTCATAGCATATTTTGGCAACATATTTCATTTGGCAACATATTTCATTTACTAGAATAGTTCAAGAATTTTTAAATGGCTCTCGGTCAAAAATACATCTAAGAATTATAACCACCTCAACATAGACTTTCAAATCAACCTAAGTAGCTATTATGTACAAAAGAAAGATAGCAATTTCTTAAAACATAGATTTAGATCCTTTCCTTGAATAACATTGTACTTCAGAGTATTTTAACATTAAACGAAAACAACAGAACACAGATTTTCTTTTACCCTTTACCTAGTTTCTCCAAATAAGAACCCCTTAACCATAACATATACCAAAGCTAGTAGAATGACATTTGTGTGCTACTACTCTATTTAAATTGAGACAACAGTTGTATTTCACCAATACTGATGTGGATTTGTTTGAAGAAAGCTATATTTTAATCTTGTAAAATGTTATCTCTGCAAGACACAAGTAGTATAGGTATTTTAATATGATTTTAAATTATTCTAAACAATATTCCATACAGCAAAATTATAAGGTAACTAATATAGTACAAAATTTTCTGAGTTATGAGCATAGAATTGTTACCTAATAGGTTTTTCTTTTTCATTTTTATTTGTTATTTTATTTATTTGCATTTCAAATGTTATACCCCTTCTCAGTTTCTGCCCTGAAATCCCCCTATCCTCTCTCCTAACCCTTGCTTCTATTAGGGTGCTCTCCACTCAAAAACCCACTCCTGCCTCAGCTCCCTAGCGTTCCTCTACCTTGGGTATTTGAAGCTCCACAAGACCAAGGGGAACCCCTCTCAATGGTGGCCACTATGGGAATCCTGTGCTACATATCCATCTGGAGCCATGGATCCCTCCATGTGTACTCATGTAGAACATTTGACTGCATCATTTTTTCATCAGATATTTTCTTTATTTACCCTTCAAATATTATCCCCTTTCCCAGTCCCACACCCAGCAACTCCCTGTCTCATTCCCCTCTCCTGCTTCTATGAGGGTGTTCCCCTACCCACCCACCTACTCCCACTTCTACACTGGGGCATCAGTACTTCACAGGACCAAGAACCTCACCTCCCACTGATGCCCAACAAGGCCATCCTCTGATACATATGCAACTAGAGCCATGAGTCCCTCAATGTGTACTCCTTGGTTGGTGGTTTAGTCCCTGGGAGCTCTGAGGGGTCTGGTTGGTTGAAATTATTGTTCTTCCTATTGGGTCGCAAACTTCTTCAGCTCCTTCAGTCCTTTCTCTAACTCCTCTATTAGGGACCCCATTAGGAGTCCCATCCTCAGTCTAATGGTTGGCTGCAAGCATCTGTATTGGTCAGGCTCTGCCAGAGATTCGCAGGAGATAAGTATATTAGCTCCTGTCAGTGTGCACTTCCTGGCATCCACAATAGTATCTGCCTTTGGTAACTGTATTTGGGATGGATCCCCAGGTGGAACAGTCTTTGGATGACCTTTCCTTCGGTCTCTGCTCTACTCTTTGTCTACATATTTGCTCCCATGAGTATTTTCCCCTTTCTAAGAAGAACCTGAGCATGCACACTTTGATCTTCCTTCTTCTTTAGCTTCATGTGGTCTGTGAATTGCATCTTGGGTATTCTGAGCATTTGGACTAATATTCACTTATCAGTGAGTGCATACCAAGTGTCTTGTTTTGTGATTGGATTACCTCACTCAGGATGATATTTTTTAGTTCCATCCATTTGCCTAAGAATTACATGAAGTCATTGTTTTTAATAGCTGAGTAATACTACATTGTGTAAATATACCACATTTTCTGTATCCATTCCTCTGTTGAAGGAAATCTGGGCTCTTTCAAGCTTCTGTCTATTATATATAAGGCTGCTATGAACATAGTGGAGCATGTGTCCTTATTATATGTTGGAGAATCTTTTGGGTATATTCCCAGGAGTGGTATAGCTGAGTCCTCAGGTAAAACTATGTCCAATTTTCTGAGAAACTGCCAGACTGGCTTCAAGAGTGGTTGTACCAGTGTGCAATCCCATCAACAATGGAAGAGTGTTCCTTTTTTTCCATATCTTTGCCAGCATCTGCTGTCACCTGAATTTTTGATCTTAGCCATTCTGACTGGTGTGAGGTGGAATCTCAGGGTTGTTTTGATTTCCATTTCCCTGATGACTAGAGATGTTAAACTTTTTTTTTTATTTTATATGATTCTTGGCCATTCAGTGTTCTTCAGTTGAGAATTCTTTGTTTAGCTCTATACCTCATTTTAATAGGGTTATTTGATTACCTGGAGTCTATTTTCTTGAGTTCATTGTATATATTGGATATTAGCCCTCAATCAGGTGTAGGATTGGTAAAGATCTTTTCTCAATCTGTTGGTTGCAATCAACAACCCAGTCTGATTTTCCTAATCTGGCATATCTGCTATGTTTTGTCCTACTGACAGTGTCCTTTGCCTTACAGAAGCTTTGCAACTTTATGAGGTCCTAGTTGTTGATTCTTGATCTCAGAGCATAAGCCATTGGTGTTCTGTTCAGGAAAATTTCCCCTGTGCTGCTGTGTTCAAGGCTCTTCCCGACTTACTCCTCTATTAGTTTCAGTGTATCTGGTTTTATGTGGAGGTCCTTGATCCACTTGGGCTTGAGCTTTATACAAGGACATAAGAATGGATTGATTCTTCTACATGCTGATCTACAGTTGAACCAGCACCATTTGTTGAAATTCCTGTCTTTTTTCCACTGGATAGTTTTAGCTGCTTTGTCAAAGATCAAGTGACCATAGGTGTGTGGGTTCATTTCTGGGCCTTCAATTCTATTCCATTGATTTATCTGTCTGTCTCTTTACCAATACCATGCAGTTTTTTTTTTTATCACTATTGCTCTGTAATCCTGCTTGAAGTCATGGATGGTAATTCCCACAGAAATTCTTTTATTCTTGAGAATAGTTTTAGCTATCCAAAACTTATGGGACACAATGAAAGCAGTACTAAGAGGAAAACACATAGCTCTAAGTTAAAATTACTTTTGTTTTTTCTATATTAGGAGGAGTAGATGACAGGAAATAATCAAACTCAGGACTGAAATCAACCAAGTAGAAACAAAAAGAACTGTACAAGGAATCAACAAAACCAGGAGCTGGTTCTTTGAGAAAATCAACAAGATAGATAAACCCTTAGCCAGACTAACCAGAGAGCACAGAGACAGTATTCAAATTAATATAATCAGAACTGAAAAAGGAGTCATAACAACAGAAACCGAGGAAATTTAAAAAATCACCAGATCGTAATATAAAAGCTTATACTCAACCAAATTTGAAAATCTGCATGAAATGTACAATTTTTTAGACATATATCAGGTGCCAAAGTTAAATTAGGATCAGATGAACCATTTAAACAACCGTATAATCCCTAAAGAAATAGAAGCAGTCATTAAAAATCTCCAAACCATAAAAAGTCCAGGATTAGATGGGTTTAGTGCAGAATTTTATCAGACCTTCAAAGAAGATCTAATACCAATATTCTTCAAACTGTTCCACAAAATAGAAACAGAAGGAACTCTACCCAATTTGTTCTATGAAGCCATAATTACACTCATACCTAAAGCACGCAAAGACTGAACAAAGTAAGAGACCAATTTTCCTTATGAACAGATACAAAAATACTCAATAAAATTCTCACAAACCAAATCCAGGAACACATCAAAATGATCATCCATCATGATCACGTAGGCTTCATCCCAGGGATGCAGGAATTGTTCAATATACAGAAATCCATCAATGCAATCCACTACATAAACAAACTCAAAGAAAGAAAAAAAATACATGATCATTTCATTAGATGCTGAAAATTTATTTGACAAAATTCAACATCCCTTTATGTTAAAAGTCTTGGAAAGATCAGGAATTCAAGGCCCATACCTGAACATAGTAAAAGCAATATACAGCAAACCAGTAGTCAACTTAAAACTAAATGGAGAGTAATATGAAGCAATCCCATTAAAATCAGGGACTAGACCAGGCTGCCCACTTTCTCTCTATCTATTCAATATAGTACTTGAAGTTCTAGCTAAAGCAATTAGACAACAAAAGGAGTTTAAAGGGATACAAATTGGAAAGGAAGAAGTCAAAATATCACTACTGGCAGATGATATGATAGTATACTTAAGTGACCCCAAAAATTCTTCCAGAGAACTCCCAAACCTGATTAACAACTTCAGCAAAGTGGATGGATATAAAATTAATTCAAACAAATCAGTAGCCTTCCTCTACTCAAAGAATTAACCAGTTGAGAAAGAAATTAGGGAGATGACACTATTTTACAATAGTCAGAAATAATATAAAATACCTTGGTATAACTCTAACCAAGCAAGTGAAAGATCTGTATGACAAGAACTTCAAGTGTCTGAAGAAAGAAATCAAAGATGATCTCAGAAGACGGAAAGATCTCCCATGCTCATGGATTGGCAGGATTAATATAGTAAAAATGGCATAATTTTTTTAAATTGAATTTTTTGAAGACACAAAGCACCCTGAGTGCTTAGTTCTGTTTCTATGATTCTAATGCTCATTTCTAATGAGCATTCATTTTAACATCAGTCAGATTAGCTGTCAAATATATCAGTTTATTTTTGATTTTCTTGCTTTTCAAGTAGAAATTAGTGAAAAGTATAGCCACAGTTTAGAGATCCAGTAGAATATCTTATTGTAAATAAGTAAATGTGACAAAATAAAAATGTATATTTTCAGAGAAAATTATAGGAATTTTTATATTACATGTAATGTTTATTACTGTTCATTGCTGTTCCTGTGCTAAGAAACTAAGTTGCTGTCATAGCTATTCAGCAAAGCATAAATAAACAAGCACTTGCTTCTTAAATATTTTAAATGGTTAGCTACTATTAATCTTTATAAAATATACTGCAATCACATTAATTCCACAGTATATCTTTACACTATTACTATAAGTAATTCAGTAGTTCATTGTGGTTTTATTTTAATTAATACTAGCTTATTGTCAAGTATTACTTGCTTTTGATGACATGTGCTTAATGACTATGCCTCTTTCACTGAATGCCAGATCATTATTAATTTCTTTTGTATTCATTACAACAACATCAATCAGGGAAAGCTCATTTGCTATTAATGTGAATATAACAGGTAATTCCATTCTAATCTAGTAGTGATTAATGTTCACTTGGTAAGTAATTACAATATCACATTTCAAAGTATTAGCATTAGACAATATTGATTTTGCATGGTCTTTTAAGGAGCCATAACAATTCATTTTGGCTCAAAATTTTTAAAGGCAAAGAAGGGATATCAATCTAGAGACAGAAACAGAGAGTTCCTACATGCCTTGGAAGAAAATAATGACTAAGAAATGAGCTTACTTCAGTATCCATATCTCCCACTGGTAAGGGTCTCAGCTAGGGTCACTACCATAGATTCCCCAGAACCTCCCTGTCCCAGGTCTCCAGATACTCCCAGAGATGCCCCCCATTGATTGTGGTTCACTATCCCAGCCCTCTCTCCTCAGTTCTTCCCACAACTGGTCCTTATCCCCGTTTCCTTCCTCACCCCTCTAACACACATTACCCTACCTTCATCCACCCCCATGACTATTTTGCTTTTACTTCTAGATGAGATTCTTATCCTCCCTTAGGCACTCCTTATTACTTAGTTTCTTTGGGTTTGTGCATTGTAGTATGGTTATCCTGTACTTTAAGGATAATGTCCACTTTTAAGTGAATATAAACCATGCATGTCTTTCTGGGTCTGGGTTACCTCACTCAGGATGATATTTTCTAGTTTTATCCATTTGCCTGCAACATTACTGGTCTTTGTTTTTAAGTGCTAGAAAATACTCCATTGTGTAGATGTACCACATTTTCTTTATTCATTATTCAGTTGAGGAACATCTAGGTTGTTTCCAGTTTCCGGCTATTAGGAATAATGCTGTTATACATGTAGTTGAGCAAATACCCTTGTACTATAGAGCGGCAATTTTTATTATATGCCCAGGAGTGGTATAGATGGGGCTTGGGATATAACTGTTTTCTATTTTCTGAGAAAGAGCCAAACTGATTTCCGCAGTGGTTGTATCAGCTCCTATAGCCAGGCAGGACTTCCAGTGGATCGAGGGGGGCATCAAAGAACCCACACAAACCTTCAAATTCAAAATTTGCCCTACCTACAAGATGTACAGGTATAAAGATAGAGCAGAGACAGAAGGTATTGCCAACCAATAACTGCCCCAATTTTAGATCCATTCCATGTGAGAGAGCCAACTCTGATGCTATTAATGATACTCTGCTATGCTTGTAAACAGGAGCCTAGCACAATTATCATCTGAGAGGTACTATCTAGTAGCAGATGGAAACATATTCAGAGACCCACAGCCAAACATCAAGTGGTACACATAGAGTCTTGTGGAAAAATGGGGGATACAATTGAGCAAACTGGAGACATCAAGGATTCTACGAGAAGACCTATAGAGCCAACTGACCTGAGCCCTTGATGGCTCACGGAGACTGAACCACCAAACAAAGAATATGCAAGGGGTAGACCTAAGCACCTTTCATATTTGTAGCAGAGGTGCAGCTTGGTCTTCATATGGGTTCCCTAGCAAGTAGAGCAGAACCTCTTTCTGACTCTGTTGTCTGCCATTGGATCCCCTTTCCCTAACTGGATTGACTGCCTGGTTGGGTGGGCATCACTGGGAGAGAATTGCTTAGTTCTAGTAGTCCAAATGTAACAGAATGTTGCAGGATGGGATGGTACCCAAGGGGGCTTCCTCTTCTCTGAGGAGGAGGGGCTAATGGGGGAGGGATTTGTAAGGGTGTGAGTGGAAGGAGAGGAGGGATGGGGGGGCCAACTCGTATATAAAGTGAATAAATAAATAATTCAATAAAACATTTTTTTAAAATGAGTTACAAATGTTATTTCTACTTTTGGTCAATCTAGTATGTTTCACTTCTATGAAAAATAATACCCCTCTATTTGTAAAAGCAAAATTGGAATTAACTTTGAAAACCTTTGCTTTAATTTCAGGATCCTGGTGAGTATCTCAACTACATGTTTTCTCTATCTTATGTGATAGATTAAGTTTAATGTAAGAGAATTCCAAGTTATGTTTGAAAGGAGTCCCACTATAATGTCTTGCAAATGTGTAGAATGCAAAAATCTGCCTAATTTTGAACCTCAGTTATACTTGTATTGAAATGAATGATATTGATAGAAATACAAGTTGATTATACAATAATAGAAGAGCTTTTTTCCTATTTTAGGTAATCTATACCAACTTCGCTTAACATCAATAACCAGAGAGACTTTCACATAGATTGACACTTAATACATTATATTTTATTAGATTAGCATTGGTCATCGACTTTTAAAATCTTGGAAATATTTAATTTATCATGGAACACTATAAGTTGTCTGGAGGCACTAGAGATTTATAGGCTATATGGAGTGGAAAATACCTGTGAACCTCAGACAACCTTGAAGTATTGGCAAGGAAGGTATCATTAATCTTATTTCACAGATGTGGAGATTGGTGCTGAGAGAAATTAAGTGGTTTACCTCAAATCACACTACAGAGCTTTTATTGGAACCCAGGCCCCCTAACTCTTAGTTTTATGTTCTTTCTAGTACAGTGCAGTGCCATCCTGCCTCCACTTACTTGTAACAGCTGATAGAGAACAGATGTAAGAGAAACTGACATAGGTTTAACAATATCCATCTCACAAAACCTACCAGAGCATCAGAGATGGTAGGCCAGGAAGAGAAGTCAGCAGTTCTATGGGTTTCAAAATCATTGGGATTTCCATCTTTCTTCATAAGGCATGGAGTTCCACATTCATAAGGCACAAAATTTATTTAGAAATCCCATCGAATAATAAGGCAGATTTGAGATTTTATTACCAGAGGTATTATAAAAAGTAAGAAACTAAGATGATTTTGTTCTAGAGATGAGATATGTAAGCCCATATCACTGTTTCTGGATGATAGTAATGGGAAGAGAAAAAAAAGTGTAATATGTGGCTTTGTACAACTTACTTGCTATTTCCTTAGTTTCACTTAAATCAGTAATTACTGACACCATATACCATGTATAAATTATGACTAAAATTGTTACTAAGACAAAAGCATTGTCTTCAAGAATTTCATAGTTGATAAATGCTCTGAAACAATGCTTCACATTGCACAAGTGTTAAGTTATATATATTGTAGATGGCTTGCTTTTTAATTCTGGTCAGATAAGCACTGACTGAAGGCACTTTTGACATCTTAGCCATGAGTTACCTTATTTGTTCATAGTATCCAAAAGATTGAAGAGAACTGTCAAAACATTTGGGCTTTTTATTTCAGAAAGGAATAAGTATGTATGTTGGCCAAAGAGTTGGGATCAGAAGATTCCAAGGAGTATAGTAAATTCATCTTAAACTAAAAGACAGGTGGATAACCTGGTGCACATGTCAGCCATGGAAAAGGATGGTCCAACAAGAAGACAAAACAAGACAAGCAACTTTCATACTGCTTGACACAAAAGCAGTACTGATGCTGGAGTCACAGTGAACTGGTCAACTTTCTTGTGTACTTTTGTGTCCCATATTCTACTCAATGCCCAAATACTTCCTTTCGGAGATGCTCATCTTTACACAATCTTTTCTTTCTTCTCATGTTCATATTCATGTTTCCCCAAATTCAGTTTCTTTAATACTGTTTTGGAATTGTTCCCTGATCTTGTACAGAGAAATAGCTTATTAATATTCATTTTTCATGTATACTAGGGGAGAGAAAACTAATATATCAAACTAGAATTTTATAAAAATTATTAGAACACGTCGAAAGGAAAGCTGAAGATGACAAACATCCATTAAATGATAGGCTAGAAAATTGTAAAAAGATCAAACAATAGAAGACATCTAAGATTACTATTCAATCTGTAACAAATTTTTACGAACTCATTGGCTTAAAATAATTCAGCCTGATTATCTACAGTTTTGGAAGTCAGAAGTTAAACATGGGCTTCAGTGATTGAATTTAAAGTGTTGGTGGGGACACTGTTCTTTCTGGCAGTTTCAATGGAACTTTTGGACTGCCTTCTCCAGCTACTTCAATCCATCGACATTGTTCAGTTAATGGCAACATTCTTCATCCTCAAAGAGTAGTATAGCAACTTCATATTTTCTTTGTCACTGCCTCCTATTCCCTTGTTTCTATTTTTCACTATTTTGAATCCTCCATAGTAAGTTCATGCAGGTCTAATTGAATAATGCAAAGTAAACTTTCCATTTCATACTCAACTGATATCATCTGAGATCTTAATCCTCAAATATCATGAAGCATCACACAGTCACAAGTATTGGATATTATCATCTTTGTGGAAGCCACTCTTCTAAGTATCTCAGGGAGAAATAAAATTTAGGCTAGCCTCTAAGATGTTAATAGGCTTTATAGAAGAAAAAGCTTAAAAGCTGTTTAAATTTCCAGGTCCAATCTTTCATGTGTGTCTGTACAGGCTTGAACTACTGTGTTAGAAAAATACGTAAGGCAAGAACAGAAGATCAGAGTCAATATATGTAATCTAGACATATGAGCTTTTAGCCACCTGTGTTCTGTACATGTAAATGCGGATATAGAAACAGCAGATGAATTCTACAGTGAAAATCATCAACTCACAATCCAGAAAGACATGATATTCTTATTCTTTTAAAATACTACACTTTGAAGTCGGCCAGCAATATATTGGGGGTTGATCTGTTTTACAGAATAACTGTTGAAAATATATGGTACATTTAAAAGTATATAGTCAATATTGAAACTAAATGATATTTTTCAAGATAAAGAAATAAAACAGAAGAAAACTCATAATCTGCTGTTCCAGTATATTGAAAATAATGGGGTAGTATAATAACAAAAAGAATCTCTCTGTCAACATTTGTCCATCCATCTCTGTCTTCTTCCTTATTTAACTGTCTACCTACATATATTCATCTTAATTTACATGTCTCACTCTCTTTGGAATAAAGGGCAAGCTTTTCTAAGAAAGACGGATGGCTAGCTAACATGATTTCTTTCCCCTATGCCCTACTCTTTTATCAAGATTTCTCCTTAAAAAGACTAAGTTTTCTTCAGAAATCATCTGAGTTTGAGAAGCTCTGCCATACACTATTTAATGTTATGCTTTATGCACTGCAAACCCTTAAGAATGTTGTTGAATGAGTGATCATAATGTGAACTGAGTCTTTCACAAAGGCGTGCTCCTAATTCTGGAACTGAGTAATATGCTCATTTCAGTGTACTAAAAGCTGCATGAACACTAGAGAAGAAAGATTTTATGTAGAAAATGTTGCCTTATCCATTATTTCAGCAATATTATTGCACTACATAAAGTCATGCTGTGCTGTGTCTTTGTTGAGAGCTGGCCTTGCTAATTTAAAATGGCACGTGGCATGTTGATTGATTTGGGAGGGTGATACTTACAAAATTAATTCATTTTTATATTAACTCTCACTTGTCTGTGTCGAAACTTGCCATAAAATGGTAACATATGAAAATTAATCAATAATAGTTTATACAGAGTTAACATAAAAAGGAATAGAAGAATCCAGTTTTAAAACTCTCACACATACTTAGCACATCATACTATAGCTTAGGTAATAATGACTTAAAATATATGTAAAGTTAAAGTTTTAAAGGCAAGGTCAACACTCCTTATAAGACATTCTACTAGAATAGAAAACAAAGGCACATGGGATTTTTAAAAAAATTGGTAAATTCTTACCTTTAATTATAATAATTCTTTCTAATGAACTGCATCTAGCTAGGTACAATGAGCTTTAAATAAAACACGTTTCATGTTCACTATTGTAGAAAACTTTTTGTTGAATTTTTTATTCACATTTCAAATGTTATCCCATTTCCAGGTTTCACCTCCAGAAACCCCCATATCCCATGCCCCTCCCCCTGCTTCTATCAAGATGTTCCCCCATGCACCCACTCACTCTTACCTCCCCACCCTGGCATTCCCCTATACTGGAGCATGGAGTAAAAAAATTTAATCTAGCAACATGGCTGCTCTGGCAAGAGATCACATTCAAAGATATGATCTGGACAAAAAGCAGACATGCTCTGGATTATAGTATGATACTCTCAGTACACTCCTTTAATCACAAACAATTTAGGGTAAGGTTAGTTTATATAAGGAAACAGTCATGTTTGAAAGTGACATCTAAGGGGGGGGCAGATAAAATGATGAATCAGAGAAAGATTTGGCAGAATAAGTCAGAGATGGGCTGTGTTCTGTAGCAGGAACAGCAGGGCTGCCTCTATGTAAATGCTGGGGGCTGTGCAGCTGCAAAAGCATCTCCTGCATGAGGACCAAATTGAGAACTGCCTGAAAGAACAAGGTGCATATAATGACAGCCAATCAGGAACTGCTGTTTAGAATAGATACTTTCTTAGAAACAATGGGAGTGTGGGTGGAGGGCATTAAAGTAGCTTATAGCAGTACTCAGATAAGCTTGCTGCAGCATTTCTCACCTGCTCCTGGAGTCTGTATTATTGACTGTGCCAACTCGATCCCAACCCCCAAGAACAGGTAGGGTCAGTTGGAGAGCTGTCCAGGGCACAGGCAAAAGTGTCCAACTCACATGAGATCAGCACATGAAGAGAGAGGCTACTTAGCAGCAGAGAGGGAGGGAGGGAGGGAGGGAGGGAGGGAGGGAGGGAGGGAGGGAGGGAGAGAGAGAGAGAGAGAGAGAGAGAGAGAGAGAGAGAGAGAGAGAGAGAGTGGGGCTGATGTGTGGTAGGTGTGTGGGTATGGCAGTTTTACCAGGACAGTTTTTCAGAGACCAGTTACAGAGAGAAGAAGCTGGACACAGGTCAAGACAGAATAAAGAGCATAAGAAGGAGCTAGAAGATTAGAATATATTGCCAAAGTTAGTATATAAGTTCAGGTAAGCAATTCAGTTAGAAGCTGAGAGAAGGCCGATTGAAGTCAGCTTGGAAGATAGAGTGTATGGAGGCTAGAAGCTTCCAGAATGAGGCCTAGGAATAGGTAGAAGAGAGAAGGAAATGCTCTTAGTTCAGCCCAAGCCATGTATTTGCGCAGTTTGGGCACAGTTCTCATCTCATCATTTAAACTGAGGAAACCGACATTTAAATACTGGTTTTTGGCTACTTCAGTGGTCTGATTTACAAAGTAAGATACCTTATTTTGTTTTAATAAGCACAAGTTTATTTTGATACCTACATTACTATATTAACTGCCCATATTACTCTTTTAAGATGAAACTTATTATTTGGGGATGAAATTGTTAGAATATTAAATAGTAAACTCAAGTAGATGGATGTATAAATGAGTATGCTATAAAAATGAGTACATTTTTGTGGCTGTCTTTGTTAAGGGTTCTACTGCAGTTACAAAACATTATGACTAAAAGCAACTTAAGATTTTACTTCAGTTTCTAGTTCTACATCATAGTTGGGTCATGAATATAAATAGAGCAGGGACCCACAGGCAGGAGTTGATGCAGAAGCCATGGTAGAACACTGATTACTGGCTTGCTCAGTCTGCTTTCTTATAGAACTCAGGGCCACCAGCCCAGCGATAGCACTTTCCACAGTGAGGTGTCCCTCATGTCAATCACTGGTGAAGAAAAAGCAAATACAAGTGTGGACACATAAGGTAGTGGATAAGTGGCTTTAAATTTTATGCTATATATATTGTTCGTGTACAATAGAACACATAAGTCCATGGAAAGATTATGTCTGGAACAAAACTGGATATCTTCTCCAAGGAAGTAGAAGTTTGTTTACAAGTTTCTCAAGATATTTAAGCATAGATATGAAGGTATCATTTAGTAATGATGTCAGATAATAGCTCTTAATATGAAACTGTCACTTAGGTCCAGCAAACGCAGCTTCATGTTATCTCCAGTTTGCTAGGTTTAACAGTCATAGCACTTTCAAACAATAATAGTAAAGACTATTCATTGATGGTTTTCTGCAAAATGAAGTCAATAGGTAATAAACTCACTCAATTGTTTCAGTTACCTTAAGAAAACAGAAAAACGTATGGGGAAGTGGGATCAAGAATACATAAAGAAATTTGACAAATACTATGAGATTTTAATTATGAGGGCTTAATTACACAGTAATAACACAACCTGTAATGGTGATAGTCATAGAGAAAGAGTCTGTTTTAACAGACTTAGGAGGTAAAATTAATAACACTTTGAGTCAATGCTGTGAAACATAGAATACTCATGCAGATCAAAGGTTTTCGCTTAAGTAATGAGATATATATGCAGTTAATTTTTGAACTAGAAAATGGAGATTTTATCTGTATTGGAGATTTTCATTTTCACCATACTGAATTCAAAATGCGTGTGGCATTCAGTAAGATACTACTGAAGTGCTGTGGCAAAGGCCCAGTCAATTAGGAAGAATCTAGCCAGAATGTCTTACTTGAGCTTATCTGTGTTAATCATGTGGCCTAAATAATGACATTTACAGAGAAATAGTGAAAATGGTCACAGAATACTAGAGACAGAAGTCTCTGATGTTGAGAGTCAGTGGCTGGTAGGTACTAATTACAGCTTTGGATACTGGCTATTATAAGATCATAGTAGAGCCATGAGAATGAGAAAAAAATACCAAAGGTGTGACCTAGAATACACACACACACACACACACACACACACACACACACAAACACACACACACACACAGATTATATCTCTACATCTATCTCTGTCTCTATTTCTATATCTGTATTTCTATCTCTGTTTCTATCTATAGTGCTTTCTCTGTATATCTATATCTATATCTATATCTATCTATCTATATATATATATATATATATATATGAATTGTAAACACACGATGTCAGATAAAATATGGCCTAATAAGGTGAGGGTAGTTGGAGGGAATTTGGTTATATATAAATATATAAATATTATATATTAACATATAATGTATTTTACTATATTACATGTAGTATATTTTATATATTATACTACATTATATAAATAAATATATTATATTGTATTAATAAAGATATTGCATATTAATATTATATTAATATATTATATAGTGTATCATATATTATACATCATATTATACTATATCATATATGCTTGGTATTATATTATATATAATACAATTATATTATAAATATATTATATTAAGATATTATATATGAATATTTTATTTGTATACTATATTATTATATAAATATATTTTCTTATAATATATTATATTACATATTATACCTTACATTATATATGTTATATTATATATATTGATATTAATTGGTATATATTCATATCTATAATATGTAATATTGGTGCCATGACTCACTAGCTACTCTTTGGCCATGGGGAGAATGTGTTCTTTTCCTATGTTAATAATAGAAATCATCTGCCTTCCCAGAATCAGCACCTGATGTCATGCCCATGATGTCACACCCATGATGTCATACCCAAGTCATACCCATGAGGTAATAACCATGATGTCACACCTGTGATGTCATAACCATGATGTCACACCTGAGATGTCACAGCCATAATGTGACATATGTGATGTCATAAAATTGATGTCATACACTTGATGTCACAATCGTGATGTCACACTCATGATGTCACTCCTGTGATCTCACACCCATGATATCATACACTTGTCACAATCATGATGTCACACCGATGATATTATACACATGATGCAATATGCTTGATGTCACACTCATGATGTCCCACCCATTATGTCATGTTTGATGTCACACCCATGATGCCATACAATTGATGTCACACACATGATGTCACATCAATGTCATACACTTGATGTCACACCCATGATATCATACACTTGATGTCATACACTTGATGTCAGACACATGATGCCATATCTGTGACATCACACCAGTAACGTCACACCAATGATGTTATAACCATGATGCCTCATCCATGATTTCATGCACTTGATGTCATACACTTGTTGTCACAATCATGATGTCATACCCATGATGCCATACACTTGATGTCACATTCAGGATGTCACAGACATGACATCATACCCGTGATGTCACACCAGTGATGCCACACCCATGATGTCATACCCGTGATTTCACATGTGTGATCTCACATCTGTGATGTCATACCCATGATGTGATACGTTTGATATCACACTCATGATATCACACCCATTTTGTCTTAAATTTGATGTCACACCCGTGATGTCAAACCCATGATGTGAAACAAGTAATATCACAATCATGATGTCACCTCCATGATGTCATACACATGATGTCACACTTGTGATGTCATACACATGATGTCATACCCATGATGTCACACCAGTTATATCACACTTGTGATGTCATACCCATGATGTCATACATTTGACGTCACACTCATGATGTCATACCCGTGATGTCACACCACTAATGTCACACCCATGATATCATACCCATGATGTCATATCCATGATCTCACACCTGTGATGTCATACATTTGATGTCACACTAATGATGTCATACACTTGATGTCATATACTTGATGTCTCACTCATGATGTCACACCCATGATGTCATATACTTGATGTCACACCAGTGAGGTCACACCCATGATGTCATACCCATGATGTCACACCTGTGATCTCACACCTGTTATGTCATACCCATTATGTCATACATTTGATATCACAGTCGTGATGTCACACCAATGATCTCATGCTTGTGATGTCATATACTTGATGTCACACTCATGGTGTCACACCCATGATGTTATGCCCGTGATGCCATGCCCATCATTCATACCCATGTCATACCCATGATGTCATAAACCAGATGTCACACTCATGATGTCACACTCATGCCACACCCATGATGTCACACCCTTGATGTCACAACTGTGATGTCACAACCATGATGTGACACCCATGATGTCACTCCCATTAAAAAAAAATAATAAATAGATTGAACCTTGAACTATATAGCTAATGAAATATTGATCAAGGATATTTATTATTGATGGTGGATGCTGAGTCAGGATTCATATTTATTCATTCATTCATTTATTCATTATTTATGCAATGATTTTCTGAATGAATCAATCAAATTCAATTGGTTTGAATAAAAAGTCACACGAGGAGACAGTCATATGCAAACACTCAAGGTATAGACGCTGTCCTATGGCTGAAGCTCAACAAATATTACATCTGAAAATGTATAATGTCATGAAGAAATTCAATATATCCTTATTTGTTATTGAATAATATAATATATATAATATATGATATATTACAATAATATATCAATATTAGTATATAATGTATCAATATATAATAATATATACTGTAATATAATATGTTAAATTTCATATATCATTATTTATTATTGGACATTTTATTGACATTTCATTTACCTTTACTTTTGGAAAAAGTTAAGATCTGAAAACGGATAACAGCCATGAACAAGTTTAATATATCCTCTTTTATTATTGGATAATATAATATACACAATACATTATAGTTAGATCCAGAGAATAGTGATATTGCGATATTTACATTTCAGAAAAAAATTAGAATCTGAAAATGGATAATGGCAATGAAGAAATTCAATATATCCTTTTTATCATTGGATAATACAATACATACAATATATTATATAATAATATGTCAATATTATTATATGATATATAATAATATATAATATAATAGGATGGGATGTATTTAATATATCCTTTTTATTATTGGATAATATAACATATATAATATATTGTAATAATATATTAATACTAATATATAATAAGTTATATATAATAATATATATTACAATATAATGTACTATAATAGGATAACTGAAATACATCATATTTATTATTGGATATTTTATTGACATTTTATTTACATTTTTTTCCAGAAATGTTTACTATCTGAAAATGTATAATTGCCATGAATAAATTTAATATATTCTTTTTCATTATTGGATAATATAATATATTATATTGATACTATTATATCATAATGTAACATAATATTAATATGCTATATAATGTAATATGTATAATATGATACATTTAATAGATCTTTATTTACTATTGAATATTTCAGTGACATTTCATTTACATTTACATTTCAGAAAAAAATTTTGATATAAAATGGATCATTTCCATGAACACAATTAATATATCCTTTTGTTAATTGGATAGCATAATATATACATTAGAGTATAATGATATATTTATATTAGTATGTAATATATTAATTTATAATAATAATATAAAATATAATATGATAAGATATATTTAATACATCCTTATCTATTATTGGATATTTTACTTATATTACATTTACACTTCAGAAAAAATATTTGATCTGAAAATGTTTAATGGTCATGAACAAATATTTTATATCCTTTTTTATCATTGGATAATATTAAACATATGTAATATATTAAATCAATATATTAATATAGTAATGTTAAATATAATATGATATGATAAATTTAAGAAATCCTTATTTGTTAATTATTTGATATTTTATTTATATTTACATTTACATTTCAGTAACAAATTTTCATGTGGAAATGAATAATGGCAGTGAAGAAATTCAATATATCTTTTTTTATTATTGTATTTTTTTTACATTTCACGTATTGTGCCTATATAATAATTAAAATGTAAGTGCAGGAGCTTTTCTAGTGAAAACCTGGGCAATAGGACACTGGAAAATCAAATCAGAGTTATACAAATGAACTGTGTCTGTAAGTTTAGAAAGGAATATGTTATTTTCTTAGTGGAAGCAGTTTCCCTGACATGGTCTGGATAAGTAGCTTTCTGACTTAGACTAAAACATGAATATGATAAAAAAGGGGAGTTATCCAGCTACTATTTCACAAAGAGTAACCTCAATAAAAGGTAAAGAAATAACTCTGGAAGAATGTATGATTGGAGAAAACCTGAAGCTGAAGATTATTGCTAAATTTTGTATGGTAGTATGGTGGCAGGCTGAGACCAAGTATTCTAGGAGATTTCTTGCTGAACGAAGCTATGATGACCTCAAATTGAGAACATAGTACCAACTTTAATTCTTACAACATCCACATCTTACACTCACACAGCAGACAAATAGACTTTCAAAACATAGACACAAATTATAAACTTATTGGCTGTTTTTACAGATAGTAAGTTACAGAAAATGACCCTTGTCAGATAAGTCCATGTGTAGAAGAATGAAGATACTGCAGCAGAAATAGTATGTGTGAGGAATCACACAGGTCCTGTCTGGTGAGGAACCCATGAACCCCCCAAATCCCTTGTCTTCAGTTTGAGGCAATAGAAGTCTTACAAGACATCTATGCATCACCATTTCTTTCTTTCTTTTCTTTTTTTTAACACATTAGAAAGGTGTTACTTTGGGTTTTATGGGGGGAGAGAAAAAAACAACCTTACAAACATGACAGCTCACATTTAGTCAAAATGTTTGTTACTTTGAACATGTGACATAGAATTCTTGCTTGCTACAGGACCATTACTGAAATTCAATTTGTTTATTGTGACTGAAGCTACAAACCAGTTAGTATACTTTGTAAAACTATTAAAATAGGATTTGCCAAGCTATAACAGGCTAATGAATCCCTAGTTATTGCTGGTAAATTGTGTTGCAAATCAAAATATCTGACTTATAAACTGGTTGTGAAAGAATAAAACTATTTGCCAACTACAAGGTGCCCGATAATTCCATAACTGATAAAATTTAACAAATAAATTGTTGTTAAATTTTCCTTTTACTTACCGTAACAGTTGAAGTCCACTTTTATGTCTATACTTCCCAAAACCAAATAGGTAATATGAATGTATTTTCTTATATAACCAGAGTTAAAATCATGGTTAAAATTAATAAGGTAAAATATTTTTATTGATTATTTTATTTATTTACATTTTAAATGTTATCCCCCTTCCCAGTTTACTCTCTGCAAACTCCCATCCCATTCCCCTCCCCACTGCTTCTATGAGGGTGCTCCCCCACCCACCCACCCACTCCCACCTCCCTGCCTTGGTATTCCCCTACACTGGGGCATCGAGCCTCTGAAGGACCAAGGGCCACCCCTTCCAATGATGCCAATAAAGCAATCCTCTGCTATATATGCACCTAATTAACATTATTATAAAGCATGTTGAGTGAATGCTATATATATATCTTAATATAGTAATATAAGCTGTCATAACCTTTGAATACATAAATGCTGTTGACAGTGATTTATAATATGATAAATAAACATACTACATAATGAATATTTTATCATGCAAAAATGGCTAGTTAAAAGTATTCTAAATCTTTTTTATCACACTGGCTACAGAACCAAGGACCATATCCTTGTTAGGCAAGTGCCTTACCACCAAACTACCCCATCTATTAAAGCCTTGCAGATGACTGTTCTTTAACAATGTACTTACTGGTAGATTTGCCATAATATTAAAAGCTCACAATATAAGCTTGTTCTATACATTTGTATACACTAACGTATTGATTTCATGTGGAAAAATTGATCTAGCTGAGGGGCTTCAAACAGCTTGTATTTCTTCAATTTTTAGAAATTGTTTTAGTTCATAATAAATACATTGTAATCTTCTCTTTCTGAGTTGGGCAAAAAAAAAAAAGAAGAGAGAAATAAATGAATGCCTTTCCACTTTTGATTCCATTGTAACAAGTACGACTAAGCAGCAATTTCTCAGTTCCTCTGTGGAGACTGTTTTCAATTATAAATATACAAAAGAGGGCATAATGGTAGAGATAATATTGAATAGTGCTCTCTGATAATTAGTAGTATTTTCATTCCAAACATTCAGAGGTACTTCCATATAATTATTCTTCTGAATAAAATAATTGGACAGAGTTTATTTACCTCTTTTTAGTATAACTCTGGGCCAATCATTAGGGGGAAATAAGAAGATAACCCTAAAACTTGAGTTCAGCTTGAATTTAAGAGATACATAAGAAAAAAAGTTCACTTTCAAAGGACCTGTGCCATATATTTCTTTTAGAGATAGAAACTCATGTACTTTATAATATAATGGCAATAATATTACCTTTGCATTAACCATGAAATAATTTATATTTCATTCCACAATTGAGCAAACAGAAGCTGGTACCAGAGGCACTCCTTTCTCTTATCTATTATAATATTTTTCCATAATTTTAATGAGAAACATTTCAAAAGCAACATTTTTATCCTTTCATGTTAAATTAATTTACAATGCTACAAGCTATAATAAAATGAGAGAAACCACCAGCAGAAGACAAAAGTTAATGAAGACAGATATTCTCAAAGTTCCAAAGACTGAAAACAAAAGCTCAAATCACAAGATTATTTTCTTTCTTATGTTTCTGATTTAGTTCAATTTGTCAGATTGCTCTCAATTATTTTGTACTTACAACTAATATAATGCAATGCTGATGAAATGGAAAATGTGTATTACTGAGTGAAAATATACATAGTAAAAATCCTTATGAAACAACAACAAAATATACGATATATTTTAGTAAGTTGTTTTATGGCTTACACAAAAAGTCTATGGAGTAATTTAGCTTTTACTTTACTATTAAAATGAAAAATGCTGCTTAACATATCATGGACATCCACATTTGATAGAGGCTACTACAGTTTATCTTTACAAAATTGATTCAAATGAACAATTAAAAACATCTAGGCTACCTTATCTTTGTCTTGACTTCAGTTTATTCATCATAGTAGATAGAATGTAACAGAATCAAATAGACAAGCATGTTTCCCAGACAGAGTTATGGGAGCACCTCTAAGAATTCTGAGGTCACTGAAAAGCTAGCTCCATACAACTAAATGTTATATTATGTATCATAAAGTATAGTCCATATACAATGCTATATATCGTATCAAATATTTGCCATACAAACAATAGATGACAGCACAATTCCTTATGTGTTTCAAATTTGAAATATTGTTATTTTGCTGAGAAACAAGCACATTCTTTCATACAGCATATTTCCTTACATAAAACACCCTACAGACCCACACATCAAAGTTTGCTCAACAGATTTGCAATTTTATTTCAGTATTTTCAGGAACATACGATCAGACTGTCTAGATGTAGGACCATCCACAAGACCTGTAGATAGCTATTATATGCTATGCAATGTAATGGAACTGATAGAAAAACATATATGCTGTTCGTAATCTCAGCCCTGTTCCTCAGAGAAAATAGATGCAAAAGGCAACAAAAAGAACATCCAACAGTTAGGGGTATAGATTACCATTAAGGCACTTGCTTTGCATGTGCGAGACTAGATACATTGCTTTGCATGTGCGAGACTAGACTACAGCAGAGTGGAATTGTTTTCCTAAGTAGTGCCCATAAATTATCCATTCAAGAAGTTTCGGTGAAAGAAATAATCAAGTGTTATTAAGAAACACTCTGCATGATATTGAGAAATGGCAGAAGTTCAGAAGGACATGTTTAATGTGGCTTTTAGTTAGAGAGTTGTATTAATGACATATGTTAAATTTTTGTTAATTTCTGAATTAAAAAACGCCAAACACATATACTGTTTGCACCGAGGTAGTCAACTGGAGAACTGAGCATATGCCATAGAGGACTTTACACTATGCTAAAATGACAAGTCTCTCTCTCTCTCTCTCTCTCTCTCTCTCTCTCTCTCTCTCTCTCTCCCTCTCCTGTCTTTCTGACAGGGTCTCTGCATAGCTCTAATTGTCCTGTTAGGCCAGGCCACCTCTACCTCGTGAATGCTGGGTATGTGTCACCATTCCTGGCTGGGATTTTCTGGTTGTCTGACTTCTGATTTTTCTAATTCAACTGTGCAGAATGAAGAGTGAGTGAAAAAAACCAGTGTTGTCTCAATTTAATGCAGAATATTTTGTGGAAAAGGAATTGGAAATGGACTTTGAAGGAGAACAGAATATATGAAGGTGAAGGTGAGAAAAATAAACAGTGTATTTTAAGAACATCCTTACAAGTAGCACTAAAAATACTTCCATAGGATCATTTTACTTCTGGTAAGTGATATTGTCATGAAAGCTGATTTGTGAATATATATTGGAAGGATGTGGGTTTAGTCCAAGATATGGAACACTATCTTTCTGGGTTTCTTTCCTCCTAGTATGTTGAAAAACTTTTTCATTTTTTAATGTTCCTGCTGGTAACCAATAGACACTCTAATAAAAGAGAAAATAAAATGGTCTAAAAAGAAACTTGTTGCTATTTATATAGTGACATGCAATTAAGTATACAAAATTAGTTGCATTATAAAATAAATTATTAAAATGAAAGTAGAGACACTAAACTGCTCAATGTATATAAGTGCTCCTTTAGGTTAAACCCCTATGGAGAAACAACTCAGTAGATTACAGTTGTTTCCTTTGAAGATCACAATGCCTTGCTGAATAGCAATCACACACTCACTTAGGTGAACAGGAAATATGCTAATGGGATGGTTAATGATCTTAATTTACAACAACAGAATAAAACAAAGGAATACAGTGGAATAAGGAAAATGCTTTGTGCTGTAGTCATTGCATGACATTGGTATTAAGCAAAATGCTTCATAGAAACTAAGAGTCTTATCAAGAAAATCAGGAGTAGTAGTTTACATAGTGGGAAATGTAGCTAAGAAGTATGTACCAATGGATGAAATTGAAGAAAATCCTTACCACTGAGAGACACATAAATCATAGTTAATAGAAGATAACTCTCAATAAAGCTTTTTTTGTAATGAACATTTATAAAATTTTGGATGAAGAGATGTTAAAACCAAATATCATTCAAAGAAAAAATATCTGATTTACTACTCTAGTTCATGCAGTCTTTCAATGTGTTAACAAAATACAGAATAAAATTCCTCTTTGAAAGAAGAAATTTACTGAATGTATGCAAAGGTTTTCTTGAATTATAAAATCCTGAACACTAAATATACTCCGGAGCTGATTAAGAAGTGCTAGTGGTAAACATAAATTCTAGGAATGGTGCAATTATCATTTTCTCCTTCTTTTAATCATTAAAAGTTCCATTTAAGGTCTTACCTTTGCCAGACTAATCCAAATTTACTGGTGAGAGGCATTCTTGAATTCCCTTTAATCTATTTAGTTGCTGAAAATGTTTAATACTTTCTAATCAAGAGACCTAAAATCTCAAAGGCATAATGTTCTTCCCAAATTGGTTTAACTTCAGGTTATTCAATTGGAGATCTGAAGAATTACAAGTTCCTTCTCATTCCTTAGAATCATAGCATCTGGCTTTGTGTTATGTATAAGGTAGTCAATAAATACCTTGAAAGACTGGATATTTCTAGAGAAGGCAGTAAAAGAAATTATTTAAGAAGGAAGTATTTAAATTTATAAGGAACCCCTTTTTCTTCCTAATGAAGGAAACTTAGAACTAAAAAGACAACATCAAAGTCTCTAGTTTTAGGCTCCTGGCTCCATTGATTTCCAGGGCTTCTCTCTGTTCTCAATGCTATTTCAATTTCCTAGCAATTCTCTCAAAACTTAGGTAACCTGGCCTGATAGCAACCTGATATTCACAAATGTCATCTGCATAGAAATGACAGCCAAACTTACATTTGAAGTTAGCCAGGACTTGCTTTACATATTCTCCCTTAATACAGTATTTTAGTGATCCTAAGAGACACAGATGCCAGATTTCTCTAGGAGAACTTCTCTGAGTTTTTAATGATTCTTGGAAGAAACTGACTGTTGATCTAGGAGTTGGGTTATTCAAATGGTGGTTAATAAAGGTCTAGGCAGAGGACAGATTAGAACAAACACTTCCACACTCTTGGATGTCTGTGAGGTACATGAGCTTTTTGGTTAAGTATGTTTATGGGTTTTCTGTTATCTAGGCAATGTTGTGTTTACAACTTCCAATATATCAAATGACATGCTTATCTTTGGGTATATATAGAGATATTGAAGTTAATAAAAGCCTATCTAATGAAAGACACCGGAGCATGTAAAAATGTTAGCCTTATTTTAATGTGATATCTATTACTTATAATGAAATATCAACACAGATGGGCAGTAAACAAGATCTTGGAATAGCTCAAAGTTTCCTGGTATCAGTTAGTACATCAATACTATGATAATAGAGAGTGTTCAGTATAAACTAAAAATATTTCAAACTGTGTTTGTGCGTGTGTCCTGGCAGCAAACAATTGACATGATTTATCTTGAGTATAGGATGGAGATGGCTATATTATATCAGCAGTGCATTAATTACGCTACACAGTCTTAATGTATGTACAGTATAGTACAATGGCTCATAAGTAATCATATTGGGTTCTTAAGATTAACCACTGTTTATATAACTGACTGTCCATGGACATGCCTCAATATTTCAATATAAAGTGTCTATTCAAGATCACTATAAATATTCCCAATTTGGAATTAATTAAAAAGAGGGTAGTCCTGTAAAGAGCCAGGAAGCACAGTCATTTTCTGAATTATAGAAATAAAGGTAGACTTACACTGCCTCTTATGCTTTTATGGAAAATAGTATCAAGACACAGAGTGAATATTGCACAAAATGAATAAATGGTATCATAGCAAAAAAACTCAGCTGTATTTAAATAAGTTAGTGCAAATTTTGCTCTTTAAAAACTTCAAAAGTGTCTTCAGAAGTGATACCTGAGCTAAAATATATTCTAGGAACTAATTAATCTGCAATATTAACTTTCTTACTATTGAAGTGGGTAATGCCTTATGAAAAGCTTTAAAATAATGTTCTATGATACTACTTGATGGGGTGGGTTTTTGTTGTTTTTTGTCTGTTTGTTTTTGTTTGTTTGTTTGTTTTATAAAATTCTTCAAACAATTTGTCAGTGACCACACACCAACACACAGTTTAATACTCCAGGATCATATATAAAGGAATGTACTGCACTGCTGTATAGAACTAACTTATTAAGACTTAGGCCAGTTTACCCACATACTTTTAACTTTAGTACTTTTTGTTTCATTTCTAGTGGATTCTTTTTACTATAATGTCCTGCCAAGCAGTTAATAATTCTTCGTTGAGAAGGATTTCATTTCTTGACCTTCACACTCATGACCCATAATGTAATGTGCTTCCACAATCTGTGTTATTTCTGTTGTGTAAAGTACTGGAAAATGTGTTGCTTATTTGTTTGTGTTTTGCTGGCTCTTGTTCTATAGCTTTCTTCTGAGGTTCCTTTGAAGCCTTTTATATTTGCTCCACTTGAAATGATTTTCATTACACATTTGTGCCAGCCAAAAACAATGGGAGTATTTGCATTTTCTTAACCATATGATATAAACAGATTGTAAAAAGTACTACTATAAGGCTCTTATGGTTTGTAGGTTTCTTGCAAATTTAGATCAAAGATCAGCATCATTAGTCACATGGAGTGTTTCGTGGAAGGGTTGCCAAGCAGATAATCAGTTTAGAATCCTTAACTGAAAATTCACACATAAACATTTACATTCTTAAATTGAATAAAATGGATTGTCTTATTACCTACATTATTAGATATTGCATATTTCACATGCTGAAACTGAGGAAATCATTCATTTCATTTAATAGATGCTTCTAGGCTACAATGTAACTTAAAGTTTTAGGGTAGACAATGAAATAATAATCAGAGGGATCTTCAGAAAAGCTAGATAATAGTTATTTATTTGTTAGCATTCTATTCTAAGTAATTTGCTAAAATTATCTCAAATAAAGTAGAAAGTAGATTAAATTTCTGACCTTGATTATTTCACTCCCCTGATAATGCTACACATTTATATGCCTGACTTGGCTTGATACAGGTGGAAAGTGTTCCTTTACCCTTGGATTTGGGTTTGTCAAGCATTGTCTGTAACATATAAACAAATGAGACAAAAGGAGAGAGTTTGAATGTGTTTCTTTGTTTGCCACAAGAAGATAACACTGGAAATAGCTGATATCACTGCTTGCATGATTCTTACTAAATCTGTAATGTAGAGCCAAGCTGAATCCGCAAGTAGACTGTATATGCAACCAGAACACACTGAGCTAAGACTGGCTAAACACTTCAAAGGTGCATATCCGCAAAAAAAAAAAAAACATAAATTATATTTCCATTGCAGCTCTAAAATTAACTTTTGATTGTTCATTATGCACATAAATCAATGGATACATAATATAAACTTAAATGTGTTTCTGAGGCAATACAACACAGAAAACTTTACAGAATTTACAGCAATCAAATTGAAGAAAATATTCTCATAACAAAGTTCATATTTATGCCAGTTATCTGGATCAGGTCCCAATGAGTGACTTAGGGAAAAAGTTAGAAATAACAAGCAAAAAACAAAACTACTAGTCAAGCTTAATTTATTAGGTGTTAGCTTCCCATGTTTCAAGCAAACTCAAGCATACAATCTTTGAAAATGGCCTGCAGTCATATGCTAATAACCTAAATTACTGGTTTTTGGAATAGTTTCAAAATGCTAAGTTTAAGTTTAAAACGAAATTGGATCCTCAGATAGTTCTTGCTCAGAAACAGGAGTCTCTCTGTATAGAAGAAGAAAATAAGAAAATAATGAAGAAGTTCAGCACTTCTGTTCCTGTTTTGTAGGGTGACAGTGAAATGGGTGCTCTCTTGTTTTCAGTCATGTCTAAAGAGTCCTTCTTATGCTTAGTGCTACATGTTTGAAGCTTTTCTTTCATTCCCACCAACTGAGAGCTATTTTAAGAAGTTAAGAGATAAAATTTTGCTGATAGAAGTTCAAGTTCATGGCTTCCTCAAATGCTTCCTTTGTGTCTTAGGTAGTCTGAATATGAATTACAGCTTTTCTAAGCTGGGAAATCCAGAGAAAGTATAGGAGACTGAGGGAGGATGCAATGAAAGGATTTCTTAATATCAAACTAATTGAAAGCTAGCAATTCTTCTCTTGCATTGGAGGTTGATAAAATTGGTATACTTTAAAGTGTACTTCTGTGACTTTATTTTTCTCACCTGATAAACACATTCAATGATTCCAATATTTTGTTTTCAGCCCTTAGAATCTATAATTCATAGGTAATGTTGTTCCAAGATTGAAGAGAAGAATACATATAATTATTTATTTTTAAAAGACTCCCATTTTACCAGTAAGTCATTAATTATGGTGCATATTTTATATAACCCTGTGACCAAACTTCTGCTGAGCAAAATTTTCTTTGAAGTATCAGATGAATTTATGAATTCTAGGCACTACTCAGAGATTAGAACATGGTAGGACTGGCTTGATTCATCTTTCCAAGTTTAAATGCTTGAATAATTCATTTACTCAGAGCTTTTAATAATTATAAATAATGCAATTTAAAAGATCATATCAGGCCGGGCGGTGGTGGCGCACGCCTTTAATCCCAGCACTTGGGAGGCAGAGGCAGGTGGATTTCTGAGTTCGAGGCCAGCCTGGTCTACAGAGTGAGTTCCAGGACAGCCAGAACTACACAGAGAAACCCTGTCTCGAAAAAACCAAAAAAAAAAAAAAAAAAAAAAGATCATATCAGGAAGAAAAAATGAGTTTAAAGATCAAGGCTCCCTGGCATCATGAAATATGATCATGTCAACCTCAAGCAGATACAGGTGCTACTAATACATAGCCATTAACAAAAGCTGCATTTTAGTGGGTTTCCAGCATTTAGTTCCTAAGGAAATCTTTTATGTGAGATTAAGACTATAGTTTATAATTCCTTAGTAAATTAGGTATTCATTGAAGTTAAGATTAGTTAAGTGGCAAAGATCATCAATGATATTAGACTTGGAGAATATTCAAGAAATTTTGTTGCGAAGTGAGAAGTTCAAATATAGCAACCCCTAAGCAAAGATAATGCTCTCCCTCTTAGCTGAGGGTCCATGGTGTCAATGTATAGGCATTGGCATTTTTTAAGTCAGCTCAGCAGCTTGTAGACATGGAAAAGAGTTGCCTGACTGTATTTCGATTCTCTAGCCAAAGTCTGTTAGTCTTATACTCTTAGTAAACATCGAAATCTGAAAAATATACCAAGGTTTTCATAAATTGTATCATTACCACTAATTTGATATTTTAAGCAAGATCAAGTTATTGTATGAATTTGAAGATATGAGTAGATGAAATTGTGTGAGATTAAAATGTATTCATTTGCTAAGCTCTTAATAAATGCCATTTACCAAATAAATTTTCTGCTAACTGAATCTATTTAAACATGTAAAGTGAATGTATCACTTGGTATCTTACAGTAAGCAATGGGTATGGTAGCACAGGTACAGGTAATTTAGGTATCCTAGTAACTAAGTTACAAACTGATTGACATATTTAGGTTTCTTACTAAAAATGTAAGCTAAAAACAGTACAGAAAAGAGATTAAATATTCTACTAAGTTATATATAAAAGTAAAGTCTGAGTTTCGAGAGGGATTTTATAAACAGCAAACTTCAGCAAAGTTTTAAGACATATGCAATTTAAAAAGTAAATTATGCACATTAATTTATGTCAAAGGACCTGGAATTACAGTATTTGTAGAATATCAATAATTTTATAAATGATAGATATTGATAAACTACTTTCCCAGTTGGGGTCCTGTAAAACAAGAAAAAATATACAATGCAAAACAATTACTGATTAACCAGTTACCTAAAAGGACTTCTCTTATGGATATAAAGTCATATCATAATTCAAATTTCTTTCATTGTGAAAACAGG